>NC_136958.1:34913365-34960865 GCF_032717465.1 Coenobita brevimanus | reverse complement strand
ACTTGCTGAGGCCACCGGCTGTCTCCCACTGATGCACCAGTAGTCCTTTGTTCAAAAGAAGAAGGTCCCATTGACTCCAGTAGCTCTTGGTCACAGGGCTTAACCTGGAAACTTCTTCCCAAGATGGTCACACTGTACTTTGCTGCAGCCACTTTAGCACTGGTTGTAAATCTGCATCCTCTTCAGGTCTTCATCTGACACTGGCCCTGTCACTACCGTACGGCAGCATTTCTTCCTATGATTCCCATTCCTGCTACACTCCTTGCTGTCTGTTCTTATGTCTTCTTGCACGCTATTCATCAGGGTTCTCCTGCATTTCTTCAATGGTGGGGCTTCTTGGGAAAAATTGGCTGGTTGTTGCCTCTCATCACCACCCTTTACTAATTTACCATCATCCTTCTCAATTGGGCACTCATAGCTGAAGTGTCCCACCTCACCACATGTCCAACACCCATTTGTTGCAATCTGAGATTTCCTTGCACTGTTCCATTCTTGCTCCTTCATCCATTTGTAATAATCCACCTCCTTGTGTTCCAGCTTCCTGCAGAGCCAGCAACCTCCTCTGATCTTCTCCTGTTCTCTCTTCCACTTCTTGCAATCCACTTTCTGAAGTCCTGGCTTTTCACAGTACCAGCACCTTCTATTCAAAAAATTTACTTCCCATACCTGCGCCTTTCTTGCCTTCAATCCTTCACTATGACCTGTCTGAAAAGTGGTTGTACTGGACATGACATAGGACTCAAACTCTAGAGCCTTGGCTAGTGCTTCTTTCATGCTTTGTGGTTGTGCCTGCTTCACTTGCACTTTCAACTCTGCACTATCAAGAGCACCGATGAACTGGCCCCTCAGTAGAATAGCCAACAGGTTAGGTGCTTCTCCAGGGTATGCCTTGTATGCCATACTCTCCAGGTCATGAGCAAGCTGCTGTAGGGATTCTCCTCGAGCCTGTACACGGCTCCAGAATCTTGCTCTGTAAACTTCAGTCTGGTACATGGTTCCATATCTGCGCTCCAGCACTTCTACTAGGGACTGATAACTGTTCCTCTCCATTACTGACATCTGGCCCAGAATTTCCATTGTGGCACCCTTAGGGCTAGTGGCAAGCTGCACTACCCTCTGCCTATCACCCCAAGCATTCTGATCCGCAAGTAACTCAAACTGAGCATGATAAGCTTCCCAAGATACTACCATCAAATTCCTAAGGTTTCTTTTTAATTGGACCCCCATTATAGCCATCACTTCACTGATTTGGGGCCTAAAAATTGGGGCATCATAATTAAGGCCAGGACTTAAAACTTCTGCATTCTGATTATTCAACCCCGTAATGCTACCCTTAGATGCCTGGGATCCATCAAGATTCGCCATACATAAATTTTCATATGTTCCTTGTTCACTAGCCTGAGGCTCAGCAGTGCAATATTTCTCTACGGCCTCAATTTTCTCAATAATTATCTTCACATGGTCAACTACATGCTTCGACTAGTTATCTACATTCTGTCTGCACTCCGTCACTATTTCCTCACTAATTGACTTCAGCTGGTCGTCTACATGCTGTTTGCACTCAGTCACATTATTGCTTACCTCATACTTCTGGTGCTGTAGCTCAGCGTATACCTCCTCATTCAGTTGTTCCTATTGTTCATTTCCCAAATAAAATCATCTAGCTGTCCTTGCATCCCCAGTTGTAAGTCCTTCTGTTGTTCCTGTAATGCCTTTTGAAGTTGTTCATATAATTCTTTTTGTTCTTCATGTTGTTCCTCTAGTTGTTCACTCTGTGCTTCAATTGTTCTTTGAGTTCTTTCTTCTGTCCCTCAAACTGTTCTTTGACTTCTTTCTTCTATCTCTGTAATAGTTCTTTGAGTTCATTTCTGACCTCTTTCTGTTCTTCACTTTGGGCCTGTAATTGTTCTTTAAGTTTTTTTCTTTTGTTTCTGTAATAGCTTCACAATTATCACAAGGGACATTTCCTCTCCTGCCCAGCTCGAGACTTTGTCTGCACACCTCCTGCTTCCATATCAAAAGTTAAACTCAATGCAGCCCTTAATAATTATCCACACTCCTGACACCAGTGTTGCATCCCCACCCCACACTGCCACAGGCTCCAACAGCAGTAGTTCAGTATACAAAGGACGTTGCCCACTGAGTTGTTCTTCCTATAGTCGGCCATTAGGTATACAGTACACAAGGTCAGCTTAGGCGTGGTGAATAAACACTGGCTTCATAAGTTCACTGTCATTATTTTCCCAAATAATTACACTGAATGCTTTCCAACTTCTCTATTCTTACTAGCACTGGAGCTATACAAACTTTACTAACTGCAGTTACACTAAATGCTTGATAACACTTCATTGTTTTCACAAGTACTGATGATGTACACACTTCAGTAACACTTCACTGTTAGCCAACAACACTTCACTGTGTTCACAAATATACAAACTACACTGACACTGCACTGTCACCGCACTACACTCAGACTGAACTGAACACCGACTGAACTTCACTCAAACAGAACTGAAACCCGACTGAATTTGCTCTTGTCGTTCGTTCGTTCGTTTGAAGATTCCCTGCACCTATAGTGCAGGTCGGGCCATACATTAGCCCGGTCAGTGGGGTATGGGCTGATTAAAAAAAACAGTAAAGGGGGAAGACAGGGCCTGAGGATTGCCCAGCACACACACCCTGTCTCCTGGTTGGCTTTGTGGTGTGTGTGTGCTCTTGTCTTTTCCCCATCCTTATATAGCCGTACATTACTCGAGAAACTTCTAGCACAAACTCGAGGGGGCAACAGTTAACAGTTACCAACAAGGATACATCAAAATATGCCACAGTTTTCTTACATAACGCTGTAAATTATTTAGCATAGAAACTTAAACCAAATTACACAATTTAACAATGAGGTAAATAAAACATTATTGAGAAAAAGAGCATAAAAACTAATGCATAACTCAAGAAATAACTACGCTCACAAACAGCAGGCAAATTGGCAACTCTGACTCGTACCGGAACTAGCCTATGGTATACATCGGGAAACGTCGAGAAGCTGCTGGAATACCTAACTGGTAAATCGATCTTCTTAACAATAGACAGTACACACACACACACACACACACACACACATATATATATATATATATATATATATATATATATATATATATATATATATATATATATATATATATATACTGTATATAAATCTGTCTACACACACACACACACACACCGCTGTCATCATTATCATCACCTCCTTCCCGCACACAAAAAAAATACACAACCTTAGTCTGTCATTGCTAGACCCTCCCACTGGCCAGCCTAGGAGCGGCTTTGTATGTAAAGTCTCTAACCAGGAAGAGTCACTTGTTTTTATTTATGGCAGTCATCCCCGTGCAACACGACTAATGCAATCTACACCATCGCACTGTGTTACGAGATGGGAGTAGGCAACACGATAACTACATCCGACTACGTAAAAATTGAGAAAAACAAAGTGAAAAAGGAACTGAACAAATAGTTATGTGATGAAAAAAAAAAAAAAAACTACCTCCAATCTCGCAACACAGGTCCGAAAGTAAATACAATTAGCTGATGTAATCAAGGGCAAAATAAACACAACGAAAAATACCAAATATAATACAAGCTAATATTTACAAAATTTGCAATGAGATAATAAAACAGAAAAGAATGACAAATATAAGCAACCTGATAATACCCTGAATAAGTCTGGGAACAAACTTGCCAAACAAAAGAAATAAAATCATACAAAAAAGAGATAAACTGCACTCAATTGCCACATATAATAATAATACAGTAATACTAATAATAATACTTGTGATTGGATGCTAATGCGAAGTGAAAAGATGTTCAGAAATATATACAACACAAAAAAATGCTGCTTCTCCTCCCTCTCTGATCTCCAGTCCAAACACAACCTCTCCCGAAGCCAGTCCCACAAAAACTCGTCTCCATTTTTTTTTTTTTTCCGGCCTATCAACCATTGGGGCCGAAGCCCCTGGTTATTAAGGCCATATATATATATATATATATATACTGTATATATATATATATATATATATATATATATATATATATATATATATATATATATAAATTTACACACATATACATATATATACACACACATATATACATACACACACACACACACACACACACACACACACACACACACGCTTCCATGCATACATACAGACACACTTTCATGCAAACGTTCATATATATATATATATATATATATATATATATATATATATATATATATAATAATTTTAATCTTTTTATTTTTTATTTTTTATTTTTTTTTTGTTTTATATTTTTTATACCTTATATTATAAAGAAAAACTAATCTAAAGACCCTAAAATTAATTACCTAACAGACAAATCGCAAACCTATACTAAATCCTACAGAGACAAATAGCTAGACCTATTAGTCTCCAGTCAAAATTCTCCACCTTATATATCCTCCAGTTGCGTGAACGCGTCAAGACGCAGCTGGAGGCCAGACGAGAAATATACACAAAAGTGCTAGGCAAATTAATCTCTCCCCCATGCTCCAAACGTTATAAATAACGCTGGTGAATACATAATCTTCATGTCTCTAGTTTAAGCTCCACTGTAAGTCAGTGATACTAAAAACAATTTTAGTCACACGTGGGTTGAGAGAGCAAACATAATTAACAAAGACTTTATAAATGTGTAAGCACTGAACAGGCATCAACATGAAGCGAGTGCATGTGCGTAGATGCTACTGCACGCACAGCATTGACGCACACAAACACACCTAGCGACACGCACGTACTATACATACATGGACAATATACAAAATTCTTACACACGTAACAACTGTAACACCAAACATGTCATGTGATGATCGGCTTAGCTCTAAGTACTCGTATATTATACAAAGAATACACTATACATGTAACAAAAATATGGCTAAAAAACAAGTAAAGGAAAACAAACATATGTGAATAAGAAACAAATCTGTAACCTCTGGCATCCCGCAGAAGGCCACTCATATCCCTCCCGCCCTCCCCCTCCCTCTTGTTCTAAAACCACACTGCACATGCACGCACTCGCAGTGTGGTATTAGATATTAGGAGAGTAACATTAAGTGCTCCTTCCCTTCCTTCCCTCCTTCCCCTAATCCCACCTGATTAATGATATACAGCTGTACGAAATAAAATTAAATATTTCTCTGTAGTCCAGTCATGCTTTTTGGAGGAAATGACAAACTATTCTCTCTCTCTCTCTCTCTCTCTCTCTCTCTCTCTCTCTCTCTCTCTCTCTCTCTCTATTCAACGGCAGTACGAGTGTGCTACAACCTTGTCATATACTCCTTTTCCGGTCAGAAAGTGCAGAAATTTTACCTACAGTCTTTCTCTCAGTTGTCCTGTTGTTACTTAACAGATTTTCCCCGCTTTTCCTGTAGTAATTTCCGATATTTAGATATTCCTATTCATATATGTTCTTTTTCTACAGCTTTGCCCAGGATACCTCTAGTTTTGTCGAGTTTATTGTATTTTTCTATATTTGTTTTAGTTTTTCAAATAACCTTCTCTCCTCTATCGGTAATTCCATTTCATTTCTCGTTTCATTGCACATTTGGTATTTCTATACTTATTTTAAAGTTTTCCTCGTATTTCTCTTTCTTACAGTTTCTACTAATTTTACGTTGCTACTTCGGTACTTATTTAAAGTCCAGTTTCCTGAATGTTTCCCCAGTTTTTCTACATTTTTTCAAGTATATTCCTATATTTTTGTGCTTTTCCCAGAATCATCCAACATTACCTACTTTCCCTAGTATTTTCCACCATTTACCCACTGTTTCTTGTATTCCTGTATGTTTCTTAGCCTAGCCTATTATTTTACTTTGGTTTCATTTTCCCAAATATTTCCCTGCATTATCCATCTCTATTATTTCCCCAATTTTCTAAAGTTTTCCTGGTATCGTCCTACATTACTCACACGTTCCCTAGTCTTTTCTTTATGCTTTTTTACACTTTCCTTGTCTTTTCCCTGCATTTTACCTTAGTTTCCTTAGTTTTTTCTGGAATAAATCAGTTTCTTCCCCTTTCTAATTTCTTTTCTTGTTTCCCTCGTATACATTTATTTTTTTTCCCATTTATCGGTACATCGCCAGTCTTTTTTCTTCCCTAGTATTTCCATCCATTTTCCCCGTTTTGCCACTACTTCCTTGAATTTCTGATCGCTGTCTTAGAAGCCAACCACTTCTGCAGTTCTCAAAATTTCCTTATCTTCTCTGATTTTCTGTATTTTCCGACACTTCCTGCTTTGCTGTTTACATAAAATAATGCTAGGTATTTTCCTTCTCTGTTATTTTTTCAAAGTATTCCAATCATTTTCATATCATTTTCATTAGAATTTCTCTGCCCATTATCTTGGGTTTTCCCGTCCCCTCCAGCTCTGAAAAGGATCGAATAATTGTGGACGAAGTGATGCTTTTGTAAGTTCCTCCCTCCCCCCCTCTCGTCTACGGCGAAGAGACCTACACACAGCAGAAACAGACGAAAGACATTACTGGGAGACATGAACTAGGTTTTCTTTTGTGTTTTAAGGTCAGTCAGTGTGAGTGGTGAGGGTCGTCTGCCCGAAGAGCTTCATTTTCCTGAGATGCGTTCTTTAGAGATGGCACGGCAGAGAGAGAATACACAGGGAGCATCGATTCAGGTAGACAGGCATCCCATACAAGGTTTCAAGGCAAATAAGTTTTAGAGTAGAGCACTAATATCAGGTGAGAATACAAAGGTAATCGAGGATCCTGGCAGTTCGGAACTGCCTTGACCCCACGCCATGGAAAGTCTGATCAGAGTAAGAGGTACCCACAGCACACAAGTATATGGGCAGCAGAGGACGGCGCATACTAGGAATTCACGCACTCTGAATACATAAACTTATGGGAAAAATTACATATGAGTGGCACCCCCCCTTCATGGGCAACAATTGAGACTCTTTTCAGACCTAAGTATTGTACTATACAGGGAAACTATCTAAGACATATCACCTAAGGTAAAGTAAACCAACTAGATTATGGCTTTACTAAATCAACAAGGATATGGCTTAACCAACAAGAATATGGCTGCTCACCTTAACTTAAGAGGACAACAGGCTTAATGGAGGTGAGAAGGGGATCCGAGGCAGATAGAGGCACCTATCGTGGGTTTCGGGAGAGTTCGCTGTCAAGTCAAATCGCCATCACAACATTAACAAGACAATTCGCCGTCATTAATGAAGACAGCTATGGGTGACGCTAGAATATGTATTCAAAGGCGACTACAGCGAGGAAGGAACAAGTTAATTATTGTCCGACGGCATATTGACTTGATGGCGAATTTTCTCGGAACTCTAGCGTGCACCACTTGCACCACCTGCCACACCTCCCGACACACCACTCTTGTCACCAGCACTTTCGACACTTTCACTAGCTAATGTACTCACTTCATTCATAAACCCTTCAAAGTGAAGTCATGACTTCCTCCACTCGCAACTGATAATTTCGATGTTCTTGAATTCTTCCTTGAATTTATCTAGGGCACACAGTACCCGGCTGAGCCCCATCATCGACAAGTCTCCACTCTCCATCACTACACTGCGGGGCATTATACTGTACTTATGCCGTGAGATCCTGGTTTCCAAGTCTTTTCCAGATTGTTTTATATAAAATTGGTAACAGTTTTTCCATGGAAGTCTATATACAACACCTGAATTGCTTGATGGGGTATTGGTGAGGGTTTTCTTGAGTATATCATATTTGAAAGCTACTTACACGTTAAGTTTGTTTTCAGTATGCAAACATCAAGAAAATTTTCACGTAAGATCAAGGGTTCTTTGGCTGGTCTGGCATTCTGGCTTATTAATTTTTCCTCCACAGAATCTTTTCCTTGCTGTATTATGACACTGGGTTAGTATGCTGAGTGGACATTTATGTTTCTTCCCTATGCTCAGAATCATTTGTAGTTCTCCATCTAAAAATTCGAGGTCTGAAATCCTATATGCTCTCAAGTACACAGATATGAAGACATCTTTTTACATTAATGTAGGCTAATGAATGAGAAGAGATTCTTTGAATAAGAATGCACATAGGACAGTATATTTATAGGTTTTCTGCAAATCTTTGTCTCCAGACCACCTTTATCACTGATGACGTCTACATCCAAGAAGGGCAGTTTAGTATCTATTTTTACTTTATGCTAAAATTTTGTGGATGGTGCTAACGAATTTAGTTTGTGTAGAAATTCATCAGTGGCAAGGTTGTTAGGCCAATACCGTCAGATATCATCACCGTACTGTAATCAAACTATTTTCTCTATTTTATAGAAGTGAATAAATCACTCTCAAAGTACTCCATGAAAATATTTGCCAGGACAGGGATGAGGGGATTACCCTCGGCCCTACCAAATTTTTGTGTGAACTGTTTCCTCTCAAGTACAAAAGATGAATTATCTACACACAGACCTTATTAGTTTAATGATGTTTTTACAGGGAATACGATCAGCGTTGCTATGCATACATTTGGTAGGAAAGCTAATACATCTTCAACAGGAACGTTGGTAAATAATGATTTGACACCAAAACTAACTGGTTTGTAGGGGAATATAACATTGACAGATTTTAGCTTCATGACCAGATTCATTCGCTCTATACAAAAAAAAAAAAAAAAAAAAAAAAAAAAAAAATCAGAAGTGGTGCACGTAAAAGAGACAACAGTGTCACAAGCCACTTCTGAAAGCTTATATGACAAAGAGCCTACAGAACTTATGACTAGCTTTAAAAGATTGTTTGGCGTGTGGGTTTGATGAGACCATACATTTGGTGTTGATGGGTTTTGCACTGAAAATTGCTTGATAAGATTCTCCCTACCTTTTAACAAATTCTTGATTTGTGTATGGATTCTTTTCTCCGATTTTCAGTGGTATCCCTTTTTGGATCACAGTATAGGAAAACGAAATTTTGCACAATGGTATTCCTCCCACTGGTACTCCTCCCACTGGGCCAGGTATCACTCCAGCCACGTTTTAGGAAGGGTAAAGTCACCCAGGGTCGCTCCTTATGGAGAAGGGGCGGCCCCCGGGAATCCCAGCAAACCTACAGTCGTAGTCCTTAACCTAGGAACACGAAACTCTGGATACTGGTAGACGTTTACATTGGCTACGTGTTAGGATAAGTGGCTCCTCTGACAACCATTCCCCACGGGCGCAGAGTGGCTGTCCCGGGAGGGGGGAGGGGGCAACAACAATTTTTACCGAAGAACATGGAATTTGCATAATGGGAGGTCTTTACTGGATCCACATTTCAGGCAGGGTTAAATCCTCAAAGATCACTCTGTCACGGTAGGGGGGGGGGCGACCTTCGGGGTTGTGGCCAATGCCTTTATGTACGGTCAAGCTTTTAACCTAGAAATGTTGCATAGTTGCGGACGTTTACCCTGATCATGTTTTAGGCATGGTGGAACCTTCGATGGTAACCCATTTCGAGGGCAGGACTGTCCCCAGGGAGGACAATGGTATATTTTTACGTTGGCGCACGAAATTTTACTCTGTGGTAGATCTTCAGTCACACCAGGGTTCATAGAGGGTGGGACCTCCCGGATCAGCCCCTTCACCTCACATATAAATAATAATTTCTTTGTCCAATATTGTAGGAGTAGGTGTGCTTTCAAAGGTGTCCTCTGTCTTGTTTTTTCTTAAAAAAAAAAGAAAAAAAAAAAACATAGTTTGGTGACTTGAAAGAAATTGCCCTTGTAGAGAAAAATTGACCAAGAGTGAGGTAAAATGCAGATCCGTTCATTTAAAGATGCCTGTTCATATAGGTTAAATGGTCATATGCAGAAGATATTGCAGAATAGAGGACGGCAGTTTCAGAGTTGACCTCATCCACCACTCTCTGACCCTCTTTCCGGCCTCATCCACCACTCTCTGACCCTCTTTCCAGACCTGCCCACCGCCATTGCCAGCTTCGGATCTTCACTGGATTCTGACAACATCAAGGAAGGGGACGATGTTTACTTCGAGTGTTCCATCAAGGCCAATCCGAAAGTGTCACAGGTCACATGGCGGCATAATGTAAGTTGCTTGAGAGAGAGAGAGAGAGAGAGAGAGAGAGAGAGAGAGAGGGAGAGATGCATGGTGTTCTAAAGAATTACAGATAAAACAGATTTAGTACGTGTAGGCCTACTGTCACTCAGAAAAGAATACCCTCCCAAGCCACACCTCTTCCCTCCCTTGGTTGTTCCGAGCTGTTAACCAGTATATATAGGCAACTGAAGCACGTAAAACCACATGGAGAAGAATTATAGGCATGAGATGTTGGGCTGCCTGAATTGTGCTCCGGTTAAAGGCAAGGGGAGGGTGGGGGATGTTGAGGAGGAAAGGAGGGTGGGAACTCTGGTAATATGGGGGGGTTTGTGTGCTGAAGGAGTGAAGTGTTCGGGCACTGAATCACAGTATGCCTGTAGACCACACTCAAGGGCAGTATCCTAGGAAACTGTGAGGTGCTTAATATTTTTTCACTAAGTGAAGCTTAATATAACATAGCCATTCTCGCACTTCATTCCAATAACAGTAACTTCGTCAATGCAGCATTCTTCTCTAGCTAACGTCAGATGATGTTGCTCCTTTCAGGAAAGCACTGTCTTTGACTATGAGAGTTAAATCCCTTCATGCTCAAGATGTATTTCCCATTTTCGTAAAGACTGACAACACAAGCTCTTCACCTGCCTTGTCCTTCGGGAGGCCACACATCCACACAACCGTCCGCAAAGTTCACCCATCCGCCCACCCCACCCACCCATAGAGTTCACCTATGTGACCTTTCCTCCAACCCATTATCCATTCACTTACCCATCCACACACCCATTCTGCCTACCCAGTCACCATGCTCAGGCACATATCCACTCTTCTCATCCACACATCCACCCACCAACCCAACTGACCGACACCGCCTACCCACCGATCCACCCTACCCACCCATCTTATCCACCCGCCTGCGCACTCTGCCCAGCCATCAATTCAATCCACCATCCCAACCTGCCCACCTGCTCTGTCCACCCAGTCCATTTATCCACTCACCCCGCAGGCCTAGTCCACCTACCCACGCAACTTGTCCATCTACCCATCTTACTGAAACTGTCCTTCCACCAACTCCACCCGTCCACCCATCGACCCATCCACAAACCCACCCGGCAGTGGCACTATGAATTAGAATGTCGTTTACTTATCTCCATAGCTCCGAGAATTACGAATATATTTCTATTGTTATTCTTGCTGCCACTAGATTATTATCATCAGCCAGGGGAGGCGTAGTGCAGTGAGGGGAACTGAAGATTACAAACCCCTCCTGCTCAAAAGGCTAATTTTAAGACAAATGAATTTGTTCAATAATTGCAAGAACCCCGAAAAGGTCATCTGATAGAAGGATTTAACTTTATATAATAGCTTCTGATAACATTCTAAAAGGCAACGATTAAGTGGATGGATATGCTAGTCATTTTGCGAAATCGGTCATTTTGCAAATTTCCCAAACCGAAAGCCTGGTCAATTCGCAAAATTACCTTTAAATCTTTGGGCACTTTGCGCTAACCTAACCTCACCTGGCTTAACCTAACCTCACCTAACCTAACCTAAACTAACTTAACCTAACCTAACCTAACCTAACTTAACCTATATTCCGTTTTTATTATCGAGGCGAAGATGCACTTGACAGATTGGTGATTATTGGCTGAATGCAACATTACTTCATAATCTAGCATTATTAACTTACAACAAATACCTGAGAGGGAAATTTAGGTTAGTAAATCTTTTTTGGACATGTTGCATTCAGCCAATCATCATCAACCTGTCAAGTGCATCTTCGCCTCAGTAAAAAAAAAAAAAAACGGAGTATAGGTTAGGTTAGGTGAGATTAGGTTAGTGCAATGTGCCCCCTCTTCTCATACAGACAGGGGAATTTGCCGGGAAATTTGCAAAATGGCCGATTTCGCAAAATGACTAACATATATACTAAATTAAACAAAGATTTCTCAGTTCAAAGCTTTAAAACTGCAGAGTATCAACATTCTGATTTTTCCTGCTGCCAGAACTGCCCCTCACGCTGCAACCATCCTCCAAAGGTGAAGTCATCCCGCCCACCCCTCTCATCAGGCACTACCTTATCGCACCCACCCATCCAACCCATATTTTGCACATTACTACAATATCTACAGTGCTCATTTTCACACCATATATTTTCTTCTGCTTGTCCCACCACCCACCACAAACTCAGCTCATCACATCCACTCCTCTTCAACCACTTCCGCTGGGATTAAGTGTTTATTTTAAAAATGACTGCGTCGACTACCATCCAACAATCAGAGACGTTTTTCACAAATTGGTCTTAACTCGTCGTGGCACATCCTCCCGCACATCTGTCCTCGATCACCCCATCCACTTTAGAATGAGCTGAATAAAACGTCTCGAGCCACGCATCTTTATGGCTGAATTACCAACACACCAACTCGTAGACGCAGAAGAATCATCCTCATCTGAGTAAAGCTGTACGGTGTTCGCAAATATTATTATAGCTGGTGCGACCACGAGAGGAGCTAATCGAGACGGTGTTTATACTCACAGGATATTATAGCTCATTTTCAACTGAATAATGGTCGTCAGATGTTAACCCAAATAATTTAGCAGAGTTAACTCGACAATGAAGCAATTAATATGCATGACATGAGACCAATATTGCCCTGATGGCCATCGAAACCTAACCTGCCCACTCATCACAACCCATCCCACCTATTTCTGTTGATGTAGCGGATACCATAACACTTATGGTCATATTTTTGTGGCATAGGAAGCTTCCTAGCATCTCTCATTTTCCTGTGTATTTTGCTTATTGCATCTTAACTAACTCCTGTGTGCTATTTACATCTTTTTGATGTCACCATAGTTTGTATCAATAACATACAGGAGAAAAAATAATTGAAATGTGAAAAAAAATCGATGAGGAAGAAGTGTTACGCAATTGAAAATTACACTTGTAATATGATCCCTAATGTGTTAGCAGTCAACCAACATGCTGTACTGTATAGCGCATATATTGGCACACTTTATATCTGTTAATGTGACTGGCTGGTTACAAACATCCCAGCCCATCCAGCCCATTGGTTTATAACATGTAATAAGGACAGATATGTGAAAGTGGGTGGTAGACCCAGAGGCAGGGCTGGCAGGCAGTGCATGTGGGTGGGTGGGAGACAAAGATGTTTGGTTGGTGGTTAGGAGTATAAGGGTGGGTGGAAGACACATACGCACGGCAGGCAGGCAGGTGTATGTGGGAGACACAGATGTTTGGTTGGTGGTTAGGAGTATGAGGGTGGATGGAAGACACAGTTGTAGGGCAGGCAGACAGGTGTGTGTGGGTAGGTGGGAGACACAAAGATAGTGTTGGTAAGTATGAATGAATGAGTGAGACATGCATAAAGGGTACGGGGAAAAACTTACACATATAATAATATTAGTATCAAGAGATATTTAGTCCAGCATTTCCCTTGTGGTCTATTCTCCGACTATTTTCCTGGTATTTCCCGTACTGATCAAGCGGCCAATGTATTTAGCTTTTTAAGTGTTGCATAAATCCAGACAAACAGTTCTTTACATGATTTATCTTACTGATGCGACAAACTATCTATCCATCTATCTATAGTCAGACGCCTTAATCCCGAAAGGGGTCATCACAAACAAATTGCCTCCATGTCGCCTAGTCCCCTGCCATTTGGATGCCTTTCCCTCAGCTCGTACCCCCCTCTCTCATATGCCTCTCCACTCCATACCTTCATCTCATCCTAGGTCTTCCCCCTCCCCCCCTCGCCCCCTCCACTTCACTCACATGTACTCTCCTGTTCGTCTCTCGTTCCCCATCCTCTCCACACGACCAAACCACCTCAATGCATTTTTCCTAACGCTTTCTATCACATCCACATCCACACCAAATGCTCCTTCACTTAAAACGGAAAGTAATTTATATAATTATGTTGGAGGAAACTTGTTTCAGATAAACTACATCAGTTGGAAAGTATATAGAAATATAAATGTTGATACACAAACAACTGGCATCATTATCCAATATATATATATATATATATATATATATATATATATATATATATATATATATATATATATTATAATATGTGAAACAAATTCTCAGATACGTCCAAAAGAGGAATGATTCTTCTCAAGTTCACGTCACCCAAAGTTGAAAGAAACGGAGAAAAAAATTTACATGGCGATTCGGAGGCTGGAAAGCCTTTCATGATATCGTAAAGTACGGTTCAGAACTAAGGGACTGGGTAAGAATCTCCACTTTGGTACCTTGGCATTAATGCTGATGCCACTCTTGCCTTTCCTCTTATGTGATACAAAGGATGGAATCGTGTATAACTAACTCACAGTAGGACCCTCCCTCGCCCTCTCCACACCCCGCCCCACAGACAGATAGAACTGACCAGAGTCTGTAGGCCTACCAGCCTGACCTACCGTAAACTTTTCTTGCCATAGCTATTCATAATCTTTGCTATTTGAATGGATCACATGCAACCAAGTCTCTTAATGATACTGAACTCCCACCAAAAGAAAATATCAACTGCATCCTCTCAAAGCATGAATAGTTGCAGCTGTGTAGGTGTTTATATTCTACACTTATTGATATTTGCAGTATCATTCAGTTGTGTATGAAAATACTTTGCCTTCAGGGAACTGGACTTGGTCAGTAACATCTTCATACAATATTCTGTATGTGCGTTTGCAACCTGTAAAGCCTGGCTGACAGCATTGGCTATTGGATATGAGGTGCTTGGGAATGACTGGCTGATGGGCATGGATGTTTCCTCTTTATCCTGCCATATCCGAAGTGACCACCAATTTATTGTCATCGTGGCGTCACGCAAGCATAGGGGAGGCGGGCAAATGGCACAGGCAGTCAACCTTGTGCCACAAAAGAATTAGGAATGATGATTTCTGGTTCTGTTCACTTACTGTTGCTGCTGCCTGTGCCATCTCCAAGCCGCCTACTCATGTAAGGAAGGGATTGAGTGAAAGTGCCAAACAGAAGGAACTGGAGGTGCCAGTGGCATCCTGCCTCCATGCCACCCTATCCTGCGCAGGCAGCCCCCTCAGCCACAGTCTTGTGCACTTATCCAAAAGCAGCCTCGCCGCTACTCGAAAAGTGACCTCTCTTTTCACCTCCGCACTCCACAACGCATCCACCTAGACATCTGGGGACGCTTGCAGACTTGCAGTGGAGATACGAAGGATTGATGTGTATTTTGGTCCCCTAATAGATATTCTAGGTGGTGTTGTTGGTGAGATATGATGGTTTGAAAGCAAAAATTTTGTAATTATCCCTGGGTACAGCGACAAGCAAGCCAGATTCAATGCCAGGCTTTAGGGGGATATAGTAATAATTACCAGTAGGGCCTAAACCTCCGTTTAAAGTTTTGTAGGCGCACAGATGCAAGGATGCACTGGATTTAAAAAAAAAAAAAAAAAAAAAAAAACATCCTTTTCTCTCTACTTTGGAGAATCCTTGACGCATCTCAACCGTTGCTGACATGATTTAAAACTGAAGAAAAGTTCTTGCAAGTAAGTTCAAATATCCCACAGTAGCCTCTGTTTAACGCAACAGTCAGTGGAATGTATAATATCAATCACCACAGGCAAAGTAAATTTTTCCGGAACTTTCAATCAGTTTAGACTGATGAATGTTTATGGATGGATGTTGAATTACTGTAATTATCGTCTTTGAGTGACACAGGCAATAACGAGCACCGCGTAATTCACTCCCCCCTAACCATCTCTAAAGTAACCATATGAAGTATTTATTTAGCAGTTTAGGGATTATGTGTAAGTCTGTCATCACTAACTCTAAAGACAATCAAACTTTTGACTGTGGAATGTACTAGAATTAATGGGATTCCAAAAAAATAAAATCACATGTATGCGAAGGCATCTAAACTATGCCACCATCATACGATTTTTTCCTAGCTGAGAATTTTCGGACTCGATGGGTTAGATATATCCATCAGTAGGCTATTCACTACATTAGCCTTCCTCTATGTTGAATATTTCTTTTTTATAGTACCAGAAGGGATACCATTTCATCCCTTCACCATTTCGATAAAACTCGATATTTCGTCAGCCTTACTTAGATCTGATGTATAACTGCCTAACTAATACAGGTCATTATTCTGTGAACTAGCTGTTTATATCAATAATAATCACAAATACTTATCACTTCATTCATTATGCAACCTGTCACCTCTACTCCACCGGCGGCCAACACACTTCACCTCATATCTTCCCATCCTCCCCTTTCTCTTATCTTCTGCTACCACACCACCTTGAAACGTCATACACACATGTAAAATACACTCACTCGTATCAGTACCTCACCAGAAGAAAATCTTACTGTTACACTACATGATCATCCGGCACACCTCCAACACTACGTCATGAGGCTAACAGAAGCAAGGCAGGTATAATGAAATTGTTGCTTTAGAAATGAAAATGCCGTTTTAGAAAATATGAGAAGGAAAGCAAGGAAGCAGGAAGGGAAAGAAATGCAGATACAAGACGGGAAGGTGAGCAGGCAAGGAAAGCGACAATTGAGAGAAAATAAAAATTAACAGACAGCAGTATGTGTTGCAGAGAAGATATTGGCACCAAGCCTTCCCATCTTAGTCCATGAAAATCCTACAGGCGAAATGGAAGGCATGTTGTGAGGAATTTCTGATTCTGTGGGTAGCTATACCTTCAGCACTATCCCCTTTTTCGCGCACACTGACATGTAAACAGGATTCAAGAGACTTGTACTTACCATGCAGATCTTTGCCGTAACACAAACTTATGCGCATACATGTATGCATTTGCTTATAATAACATAGTGTTATAAAATAAATTAATCAATTCTGACATATCTGGATGTTTTATTAGAATGCTAAAGGTGGAAGGAACAGAAAAGGAAGAAGTAAACAAAGATAGTTGGAGGGTAATAGGACGAGGGAGTAAAGGGTGAACATGGGAGTGATACGGTAAGAAAGCCAATAATCCTGCATATATTTGTTTATACCCTTCTCCTACAAGTTTACCTGTTTTTTTTTTTTTTTCCAACGCACAACCCCTCCCTCTCTCCTCTTCGTGGTCAAAATATATGAAGTGCTATAGGTAGACTAAATAATGCATGAAAGCATTTCAGGGGATTAGGCTGAAAATGTCAGAAACAGTCACCAGTCAGAAACGGTCGCCTTCATTTATTTCTCACACACCTGTAAACTGCATACAATTGTGTGTACGATTAGTGTGTGTGGGTTCCGTTTGCATAACCATTATTTTTCATAGTGAGTAATTTTTTTATTACTGCCGTAAGGTGTAGACGAAGTTATTCTTATAAATTCAGAACCTGCCTAATGCTTAGGCATATCTCTTTACATTAAATGTATTTTCATCATGAAGTCAGTCATACATCACTTCTCAGGACACAGGAAAACATATAAGTTGTGTAACCTATTTATCAATAGCGCTTATAACACTGTCACTTTACATACATACTGCACGTATCGGTGAATTAACACACAGTAATCAGTGATAAATTGTGTTACTGTTAATAAGACATAACATTTGGTTTTATCCAGTTCCTTTGTACTCCGGCAGCAAATCGTACAAAGTAAGTCCGTAATATACCATATAAATCATAGCATTCTGGGGAGTTAGTGTTGATAGCCATATCGTAACGTGTCATATTTTCATTAATTCTTTACCAAATGGCAGTTTTTATAAACTTACCTCTGAAAACTGTAAATGAGGATTTATATTGCATAAATATTCCACCAACGTTTGCCAGTAACCAGCCATATTTAACATTCCTAACGCGCATTATTAAATCTGAAAGCTGGCTGTCAAATGCAAATGAGGTTAGGTTGCATTAGGTTTGATTTGGTTAGGTTAGGTTTTGGTAAATCATTAAATTTCCCATTGCTATGACACGGGATACACTAATGATATACTGACACATCCAGTCGAAGCGATGGTTGGTAAATGATGTGCCCAGTTGGAGAGATACTCAGTAAACATTGCCGTGGGTGACCTGGCCGCTTGCTTAACCCCTGCTTGCTGGGCTATATTTACCACTGACTTCTCTCTATGGTCAGTTTCCTGAAAACTGCTGAAAATTGCTTGTTTCCTTCATCTCTGAATGAATAGAACTTAGGGAAACAAATTAAAGACCACATTACTCATCAACTCTTCTTCTTACGAATGAAAGTATCCCCAGGTCTGTAGGTAGTTACATTGACGAGTAATGACGTGAGGAAGGGAACTTATTTTTGGCGCGAGAACAGAACTTGTTCGTACATCTGCCCCCAGTGCCGACTATGGTTTTGCTTTCAGCGTGACAACCTCTCCATTACTAGATAAAGAAAACACAGTGGCATCCAAGGCACACCCCATGGCACTATCACTGAGCCCATTCTTAGAATCCTTGGAAATAGGTTTGGCAGGGGTGGATGAGGCAAAAGTCCATGTGAAGCAGGAACAGACTCAGATGAGATGTAAGAAAATATCGTCTTACACATGGCAAAGTCACAGAGATGGGAGAGGTATGGTTGGAAACTTGGCTTGGCTGGTGGGACTCTTTCCCTAGCTTTTGGTTATGAGATCAAGTGGAGGCCACTTCACACTTTGGTGCAGAAATCATTGCAGTTCCTACCGACACCCAGCAGGATCCTGGTGCTTATTTGCTGCCGGTCTATACCGGCACTCAGCGGTTAGGGGTTAAATACCCCCAAATAGGTACATTCTGTCTTTTTCCAATCACTTCTTGTAGTCATAATGGAACAGTTAACTATCTGTGTTGCTTATGTACCAACTTACCATGAGATAATGAGTTTGTTATGATGTAGGTGGAATCGCCGCACCCACTGGGTAAAGATTTACCACATTTTCCCATAGACATAAAATTTGCAAGAGAGCAAAGTTTTCCAGCATAACTGTTGTAAAATAACACTAACCATTTTGAAATGAAGTTATTGTGGGAAACATCCATTTATTTTTGTTGTCGCAGGGAAACGCTGAATAGCTACTAACAAAGCATTGCAATGATGTAAGTTAACAGGGATTTTCAGCGTGTATTCTCTCTCTCTCTCTCTCTCTCTCTCTCTCTCTCTCTCGAGAGAGAGAGAGAGAGGACCTTGAAGTATATCCGATGAATCTTGTGACAACTGAATCTTCAAATAATTCAACGGTGGAGTTGAAGTTGCATTACGGAGTTCATATTTTCAGTAATGCATTTGATGAAATTCACCGAGCCTGCAAACTGGAAACTGTGCGAGAAGACTGCAGGATTTCATAGGAATGTTGGAATGATGACGCTTGCGCGTGTGCGTGCTTGCGTGCATTTGTGTGTGTAATTCACCGGGTCGGTCAGCATCACTTGATGGTCGTGATCGTCAGATTTTACCCTCTCAGAAGGGAGCTGAGAGCTCATATAGTCTGATCTAAGGGCAAGGCTGTGACCTTCACACACGCACACACCCGTCCCCTTGCTCAAGGGGGACAATAACCACCCACTTCATCAGTGAAACTTTTCACAACCTGAGCGAGGTGCGAACTCCCGTCTACCAGATGGCAAGCGAGAACGCTACCACTGAACCAGCGCGCGCGCGTGCGTGCGTGCGCGTGCGTGCGTGCGTGCGTGTGTGTGTGTGTGTGTGTGTGTGTGTGTGTGTGTGTGTTAGCGCCAGGCGACTTTAATTAACTGAAGCAGCTAGTTGTGGCTATAGTCGCATCAATTTAAAACAAAGGTTTGGGTGGGGTCTGGCGCTGGGTGCAGCCATGCCATACTTCCTAAACGAGCTATCAGTAGATTCTGTTATATATGTAATAGGCATCACAGATAGGTACACACATACTAATACAATATAAACGTAAGTATTCTAGCATATCAAAGGAAGGTAAACTTGTAATGCATATGGCTCTTGTACATCAATAAAGAAACGTGGCATGCATATTTTACAGTGGTGCTGAAAAAAATGTGGTTACTTTTACCGACTTTCACGGTAGTTCTAAGTTGGGTAAGTAATGTAACAATTACGTTTATAATATAATTTGAAGGAATCAGTAGAACATACGCTATTTTCTTAATAGAAATAAATAAGTTAAAACACTCACGAGCGGCAACATCCAGGCCCATACTGGGAATCATAAATTATATGAGAGAGAGAGAATGCGATTTTTAAATTCATTATTTTGGTTATATTTATAACTTAAATTTGTTTGTCTTTACACACACACACACACACACACACACACACACACACACACACACACACACACACACACACACACACACACATACACAAACACACACACACACACACACACACACACACACACACACACACACACACACACACACATACACACACACACACACACACACACACACACACACACACACATACACACACACACACACACACACACACACACACACACACACACACACACACACAGAAGTGGGTAAAGTCATGTCAGGCCAGGTGGCGAGATGTGAGCGGCGAACTGTAACGGTGTCAGGTCAGCCACTAGCCAATCAGAGTATAGGAAACAAGGCAACGCTGTACGCCGGGAAATCCCCGGCTGGACTCCACCCAAACCTTGGTTTTAGATTGGTGAGACTATACACAGTATCAGTCCTTCCAGTTCAGAGGGTCTCCTACGCTGAACAGACCGAATCAAGTTATTATGGTCGAAGCAAAGACTTCATAAAAGACCCTGAATTCCCTTATGTTTCTCTAAATGTCTGTATTCATCATGATTTATATCTTTAAAATCACCTATACTAGTTTTAATAATAAAGACCCTGCATTCCCTGATGTTTCTCTAAATGTCTGTAGTCATCATGATTTATATCTTAACAATCGCCTATACTAGTTTTTTAATTAGTCTGATATTTAGTTATTTCTTTCTTAACCTTGAAAAATCCAGATACAGCCCTCATTACATTAATTCACTAACTTTACAATGATGCAAAAGGTCGTAAACTAGCCGCTACTAATCTCAAACTATCTCTTCCACCCTAGCCAGTAACCCAGATGTCCCTTAGAAAGTCTTCAGTAACTCTTTAACTCTGTCACTTAGCCACTAACGACTACTTTCCTCTTCATTGAACGCAGTGGTTGAATATCCTGTTTCTTCTTGAGTATTAATTAAGACAGATCCCCATATAATCCTCTGCATATTTTAGCTATACTGTAGTTACTCTCTTCACGCCACCTCCAGAGTCTGTAATACTCAATAAAATCAACCCCTTTAGCTAAATCCAGTAACTCTATAGCCAAACTAAATCACTCTCTGACTAATCCTAGTTAACTCCTAACATCCCCCTCCATTCCAACCCTATAATAAAAGATGTCCAGTCAAAGTCATCGCTTATTAATTAACTAACTACCCCTAACTACCCTTTAAATCCTCTCTCTACTCTACCCGCGCAATTCATAGCGTTCTAACTCCCCACTAGTTAATTAACTTCCTAATTATTCTAAATTATGATAGCTTATAACTCCATCCTCCACTCCACCAGTGAATCATAGACTTAGTAACAATGCCCTAACTAAGCCATTTCCTGGCTCCTCTAAGTGAACCTGTAGAACCTTTAAGTGGTCTCTCCTCGTCCATGGGACTAGCATATCCTGCTTCCCTTTACTTTTTGACTCAGAATGCCCGTATATTGCCATCAAGAACTTCCAAAAGAACATCTCTATCTCTCACTTTAACAGATAACGGTGGAGTCTCCTTCTTCCTCGAAAAATATCACAAAAATTCCAGGCAATAAAACTCTAGCGACTCAACCTAGCCTCAAACTTTTTCTAATTTTCACCCAGAATGCTGTCCTGGAACACAACGTAACAGGTGGCGTCATAATCAGCAACCAGAGCCTAGTGCTGCAGGGGGTCACCAGGGGTCAGGCTGGACGATATTCCTGCCACGCACATAACCTGGTTGGGGATGCTGCCTCAAACACGCTGAGGCTCGATGTTAAGTGTGAGTACTGTTGTGGTGTTTTCAATCTTCTGTTTTTCCTACACTCTCTAATCCCCCAACCTAACCCATCGTAACCATGTTTAATCCAACTCATCATAACCTAATTTTACGTAGCCTAACCTAACCTGACCTGACCTATATCCGATGGGGGACACTATATTTAGTAGGCTCAGGCACGAAAGTGTGAATACTCTTGTGACTCCTACTTTTGCTCGTGTTTCGTCTGTCTTTCTTTAATCATTGTATCCTACAAACTCAGGCTTGATATTTAGTATGAGTATTTTTAAAAGTCTGTTTTTTATATATCTGCCTGTCTCTAATCTTCCAACTAAACCTAACCAAGTAATACTGTTTCCTCACAACACAGTCTTTCTTCATTTACATCGTCACTTCATCCACGAGAACGCGCTTGCTTCATTGTGTGATAGCGGTGTTTGAACAGGGGAGAACAAAACAAATTCAGCAAGGGACTATAATAGACTATGTCATTATATGAAAGAAACTCAAGTACTGCAAGGAAGGAAGGCTCCCTCAGCCCACCAGTCCCTCCAGGAAAAGCAGGCAGATGTATGAACCACCATTAAGTATTATACTAGAAAGCACTCAGAGAGCGCATACCTCCGCTAGTGCCATTGCCATTGAAAAGGATCCGGATCCAGACCCTCCACAAAATTTAATCAATTCTTTCCTTAGTGCATGGTCCACCTTTCCATAAAATTTTACTGAAATTCATTGAGAACTTTCAGAGATATTGTGTGGGGTACTCCGGATCTGGATCAATATTTAATCACTTCTTCCTTGGCCCATGGCCCACCCTTCCACAAAATTTCATCAAAATCAGTTCATAGCTTTTTGAGCAATCCTGGATCCAGATCCGCCCCAAAATCTAATAAATTTTTTCTTGGTTCATGGCGCACCTTTCAACAGCATTTAATTAAATTTATTGAGAGATTTTAGAGATATTGTGCGGGATACTCCATATTCGGATCCAGCCCAAAATTTAACCACTTCTTCCTTAGCCCATGGCACACGCTTCCACAAAATATCATCACAATCCATTCATAAGAATTCGAGTAATCCTGCTAACAAACAGATAGACAGATAAACAAACAAACCAGCATGGGGTAAAACAACCTCCTTGGCAGAGGTAACTAGAAAGCACTCGGAGAGCGTATATCTCCGCCAATGTCATTGCCATTAAAAGGATCTGGACCTGGATCCTTACCAAATTATAATCAACTATTTCTTGGTTGATGGCCCACCATTCCACAAAATTTCAGTGAAACTCATTGAGAACTTTTGTGGATATTGTGCGGGATTCTTCAGATCCGCATCCACATCCGTCTCAAAATTCATCATGTGAGCCCATGACCCACCTTTCCACAAAAGTTCATCAAAATTTGTTCATAACTCTTTGAGTAATCCCGGAACAGGATCAGTGGATATAGGATCCAGATCCGGATCCAGATCAGCCCTAAAATTTAATCAGTTCTTTCTTTTTCCACGGAGTACCTTTCCATAAAATTTCATTGAAATTCACTGAGAACTTTTAAAGGTATTGTGCGGGATGGACCAAAATTTAACCATTTGTTCGTTGGCCTATGGCACACCCTGCCACAAAATTTCATCAAAATCCGTTCATAATATTTTGAGTAATCCTGCTAACAGACAGACACACAAAGAGAGAAAAACAGATAAACAAATACAAACAAACGCGGGGTAAAATATATACCTCCTTAGCGGAGGTATATAATGTAGTGGAGATTTCATAGGATAAGATAAATGGGCAGCATCAAGATATTAAATACACTCCTGAGTATTATTAGTCACCTTCTAAGACAAACTCTAAATGAAAAGTATCAGTATCCAGGGATTCACGCCAGTGTAAGACCTGTTGTTGGTAATTACTTTGTTCGGCCGGAGTCCGACGAGGTATTGTTTTTTGGTTGAGTTTATTTCTTTGTTAGCAAAATTACTGAAAAATAGCCTAATGAAAATACATGAAACTTTCAGGATATGTGGGCACTGGTCCCCAAAGAAAGTGATTAAATTTTGGAGGTACCTGAGTGACCCTCAAAGTTCAAAATCAAGGCCACGGATTTTCAGAGGACTATAACTTAAAAACGGTTGAAGATAGAGATATTTACTATTAGGAACATGCAGGAACTCGTAATATGGGCTTTCATTTGCACCAAGACCTTTGGCCTTGAATAGCCCTGAAAGGTCAAACTCAAGGTCATGGATATTCAGGGGGCTATAACTCGAAATTCGTTGAAGATAGAGATATTTACAATTACCAGGCTTTAGGAAGTCTCATATGGGCTTTCATTTGGCACAATGACCTCTGACCTTAAGTGACCTTGAAAGGTGAAACACAAGATCATGGGTTATCAGAGGGCGCAACTTGAAAACATTCGCGCCATTACCTTAGACTTTAATTGTGCACTGACACTAAATGACAGAAATGAGTCGGTATTTAACAGCAATATAATAACTGTTGTCAGGCGAGGTTTGTTTTGCCTGGCGCCACTTGTTCTAAGTATTTTTTCCTCTGCCATGAGTAGGAGTGCTATAACGACCTGTTCCTTGTCTATTCTAGCAAAATTCTAACTATGATTGATTAGTACCTTAACACTGGCCAACATGTGTTCCTCCGGTATGAAACCCTGGCTACGACTTCCTTCCACATACAAGAGAGTTTAATGAGGAGGAGCTATGGGTCACTAGTGTATCATGGATAATGGTGTTGCTCTGCTTTCATATGCATCATGATCTGTGTTGGGGGGAATCAGTAAGCTTCCAACATACAATATTTACTGCTATAGAACTCAACAAGCATTCTTACCTTGAACTTCCTGCGAAGACAAGTTTCACTTATGACAGGGAAGAAATCGTGTGTTATTATCCAGTGTATGATATACAGTTCAGGACAATAATATCCCTCCACTTTACAGTCAAACAATTTTGAAACTAACATAATACTGTTGACAGCACGTTGGGTGTATAAGGTCACATCACTGAATTTCAAGTCATTCATCTCTTATTTTTGCGTCTCTGTTTCCAAGACTAAAATGTTGATCCTGTCAACATCGTTTGCAGGTACTGTAAATTTTATAAAACAAAACAGTAGTACAGAGAGAGTTTTGAATAAGTTATCAAGGAAATGTCAACCTTTGACTTCGATAATGCCATAATTACGTTCTTGCCAAAGCCATACCGTTTTATTCAAGTGAAGAGACCCAACTAAATGAGGAGGTCAAAATTAATATCCATTAAAATCTTCCGTGTGATAGAGGACCTCACACACACACACACACACACACACACACACACACACACACACACACACACACACACACACAGGAAGGCACTGGCGAGAGGACATTATTATGGGAAGGTATTTTGCTATTGAGTATTTGATCCTGGGTGTTGAGAGATCAGTCTGAGAAGCCTATCTGAACTCTCTTAACACGGTTTATCTCCCATACAGACCCACCACGATCAGTTCAGACTGATTTTAGGCCCGACATACACGAAAACTCAGGAACACACACACACACACACACACACACACACACACACACACACACACACACACACACACACACACAAAGAACATAAAATCTGTGTGTGTGTGTGTGTGTGTGTGTGTGTGTGTGTGTGTGTGTGTGTGTGTGTTCTTACCTAATTATATCTTTACAGGAATGAGTCAAGCTCGTACTGTCCCGTGTCTTAAACCATATTTATCGTACATATCCTTAAATTTGTGAATTGTTTTGGCACACACTATTTCATTCGGTAGTGCATTCCACTGATCAATTGCTCTGTTTGGGAATCTAAATTTCCTTACGTCTTTATCACCTCTCTTCTTATGCAGTTTTTTTGCAGTGTCCTCTTGCTGATGCTTCCCCATATGTTAAGTAATCATTTATGTCTATTTTCTCCTTCCCTGATATGCATTTATATAGCATTATCATGTCACCTCTTTTCCTTCTCTCCTGTAGTGTTGGTAGATTCAGTTTATTTAGTCTTTCTTCGAAGCTTACATCCCTTAAGCTTGGTACCCATCTTGTAGTGGCCCTTTGAACTTTTTCAGTCTTGTCTATGTGTTTTTTGAGATGAGGACCCCAGACTACTGATACATACTCCAGGGTTGGTCTGATGAATGATGTTATTATCCTTCTTAGCATGTCTTCATTTATGTATGTGAATGCTATTCTCATATTTGCAAGCATTGTATACATGTTCCTTACCTTCTCACTGATGTGGTCAGCCGGAGATAATCTGTTATTGATAATCACACCTAGGTCCTTCTCTCTTTCTGAAGTGTGCAGGGTTTTATTTCGTAACGTATAATCCCAATCAGGTCTTTTTCCACTTTTACCAAACTTGATTACATGACACTTGTCCACATTGAATTCCATTTGCCATGTATTACTCCATTCATGAAGTTTATTTAATTCTTCTTGTAGCTCTTTACAAGAGTCTGTGTTAGTAATTCTCCTTTTTATTTTTGCATCATCTGCAAACATATTTAGATAGCTTTCATTTCCAGTGTTACTGTCTGTATCATTTATATACACTAAAAACATGATTGGTGCCAGCACTGAGCCCTGTGGTACTCCACTAGTCACTTCTTTCCATGATGAGTAGTTTTCCCTTAGTACTGTTCTCATTTCTCTTTTTATGAGAAACTCTTGCATCCAACAAAACAGTTTGCCTCGAGTTCCTCCTTGATGGTACATTTTCCATAAAAGTCTTTGGTGTGGTACTGTGTCAAATGCTTTCTTGAGATCTAAATAGATACTGTCCACCCATCCTTCTCTTTCCTGTATTGTGTCCTGTGTGTGTGTGTGTGTGTGTGTGTGTGTGTGTGTGTGTGTGTGTGTGTGTGTGTGTGTGTGTGTGTGTGTGTGTGTGAGCTGGGGTATTTCTACAACCCCCATAAAAAATAAAAATCATGGACGTCCATACTGGCGTTGTCGAAGACCCCAAAAGCCGCCTGACCCCCATAGTTCTTAACTGGTCATTGTGGTGAGGGTGGAGGTGTACCCTGACCAGTATCACTATTAATCTCTCCGACAAGGAGAGTATGTTTTTATCCCTGTTTGTTTGTTTGTTAGTTAGTTTGTCTGTCTCTGATCGGGATTACTCAAAACTAAAAGAGAAATTTGGACTAAATTTGGTGGGTAGATAGCACATATCCCAGAGAACAATCGAATAACTTTTGGGACCGATGTTTGTTAGTTTTTTTTGTCTGTTAGCAGGATTACTCAAAAACTAAAGGAGAGACTTGGACCAGGAGCAACCGAGTAATCTTTGGGACCGATCCGGATCGTATAACGGATTCTGGATCCGGAAAACACATTTTGCGAAACCCTAATCAGTGATAAGAAAACCTAATCCATTATAATGAGTGGTTTGGAAATTACGTTGCCTTCGTCAGAGAGATTTGCTTCACTAAGTGCCCCTCTAGTGGTATACGTCATATTGCCAGACAGTTTTGAAAGATATGCAGTATATTCTCTGACTCATCCATGTTGCAGTTTTTGTTCCTTCAATTTTTCTTGCAATTTTAAATCTGTTGAGCCATTTATGAACCAGAGTCATCAGAACATTAATTTTTTTCCATATGAAGCTAACTATAGTCGCGGCGCACGACTCTGAGGTTGTCATTATCGTTCCCTGGCAACCTATCATTCAAAAGTGCATCCGAGTTCGTATCATTTTATACACGAATCATATTATTATGCACAAATATATTATACACAAATATTATTATACACGAACATATTATACACGAATCACATGCGTCTCATACACGAAATCAGACGCATTTTTTAATGGTACGCTGCCAGGGCACGATAATAACAACCTCAGAGTCGCGCGCCGCAACTATAGGCACGAGTAGGGTAGGGGTAAGAAACAATAACATCCAGTTCCATATTACAGCTTCCAGAGGATAGGGGCTTGACGCGACTCCAGGCTACCAAAATTTACATTATTCAAGGGTAGTAGACCATTTAACCCCCGCAGTAGAACTTTACATGACAGAAAAGCGTCTGGTCACCTCTAGATTTCAAACTGTTTTCCATTAACCAACATTCTTTTCAAATCCGATAAATATTTGACCAGATTATTCGGCGTCTGGTAGCAGCAAGAGAAGTGCAGATGTGACAGTTTAATGAAGATTACTCGTATATTATTATCCTTTTTCTTTTTGTTCCATGGTCTGCTGTTGTCTCCTTGTTTGCTTCGTAGCTTTGTCTGTTTCTCCAAATTCAGTTTTTCAATATCTTATCCCACAAATCCTTCCTGATTCCTTCCTCCTCTTCTTCCTTTGTTTCCTTCAATTATTTTTTTATTCTTCCTCTTTTACTGTTTCTTTCATATATTTTTGTAATTTCCGTCTTCTTTTTCAACCTTGTTACAGTCCTCTCTATCATGCTCTTAACGAATTCCTTCTTCATTGTGCATCCTTGCTTCGATGCCATTTCTCTTTCATATTCTTCCTTCTCCTCCTCCTCCTCCTCCTCCTCCTCCTCCTCCTCTCTTGTGTAACGGCCACTCTTGCGTGCTACAGAAAGGACAGAGAAAAATTAGAGAAAATACATCGAAAAATCACAAAAATGATACCACGACTGAGAAACAAACCACGTGAGGAACGCCTTGAAGAACTTAAATTATTTAGTCTAACTAAACGCAGGATAAGAGGTGACCTTATTGAAGTTACCAAAATCATGAAGGGGTATTACAACTTAGTCATGAATAAATATTTTGAAATAGACCGGTCGAGTCAAACCAAGAGTAATGGCTGCAAAATCATGAGAAAGTGTTTCCAGTCCCATGAAGCAAAATTCTTCTTCAAGAGTCGAAAATTTCTGGAACAGATTACCCTCAGATACCGTTAACAGTATCTCAATAAAGACATTTAAAAACAACACAGACAAGTACCTGCACGAGAATCCTCAGACGACTCAGTTTCTGTCTGAATAACTTACTTTTACCAGCTACACGTAAGTTCATCCCCTTCCTGTCTACAAGACACCCCGTAAACTCAAGGTACTCGTACGTAGCGTCGCGTCACGTCTTTATATATTTATCAGATCATTAAATGCAAATAAGGTAGTATTAAGCACAGACTAGGATCTACACAGACAGCCCCAGGTTAATGGTCACTACTCTTACTTTCGACCTGCAATGGGCTGTGGATCACTGTGGGTCCCTGTTAGTTAAGTGACCACCATCAGATTTTTTTTTTTTTTTTTTTTTTTGATGCACCAGGGGTCACTGCTTCAGGAAGTAACCTGTGTACTTTCCCCATAAGGGAAAGTTTCTTGTCTCAGTGAAGTGAACGGAACTGGGTCTTGACTACTGCCTACCTTAAAAGCGCCAGGCAAAGCTGCCGCACCTCCCCTGAACATCCACAGTGTGCATTTTCCACACTGTGTCTACAGACGCCTTGTTAACTCGACGTACCTGTACTTAATGTCATGTCTTAGTTATTTTATTTGATTATTCATTTTCGGTTATTACTTTCTCTTTCGGGTTATTCAGACTGGTAGCTTATACATAAAATGTTATAGAATGTAACTTTTCCTTTGCACTCGTTCCTAAGAAATTTCCATGTCAGATTTTCCATGCTGCATGGTTGTCCTTGTCACTCTTTCCTGCCAGTTTTAACTGGAGGGTATGGAGGCGGGGGGAGCCTTCTTGTAGTACCATCCGTATCCTTCGGCATGTAGAATTAGATTTCGTGGTCATAGTCTACTCTGAAAGAAGCAGCCTTGAAAGGACCATAAGGTCTGGTGCTGTTTACTTTCCTCCTCCTCGTCCTCGTCTCGTCCTCTCTCTCTCTCTCTCTCTCTCTCTCTCTCTCTCTCTCTCTCTCTCATGTACAGCAACGTTTTGCAGAGCTAGAGAGGATGTTATATTTTGAGCAGCGTCTGTGTGTGTGTGTGTGTGTGTGTGTGTGTGTGTGTGTGTGTGTGTGTGTGTGTGTGTGTGTGTGAACAGAGTAACTGAAACCGTATTCGTCCAATTTTAATTAACCGTGGTGGAATGGGTGAGGTCCAGACAATGAGCGAGCCTAATGATTTTTAGTACATTGGGCCAAAGGTCAGGGTTGCAGGGCTCGATTAAACATTGACCCAGCAAAATAAAGTTACACAGTTTTCATAAAATTTTGGCCCAAACTTTGAGGAAGAGGTTGAGGGTATGAATGAAGAAATTCGGTCTGAAGAACACTTGGTCAAAGGGGAAAGTTCCTGGGCAAGGTCAAATCAGGATCCTTGTGTCATTGTTAGCAAAATGTCTTAAATGCTCTGATATGATTTGAACCACTTTTGATGGCATGAGTGAGGAACAGCAGTACGGTAAACTGACTGTTTTTTAGAGCATTGTGTCAAAGGTCAAGGTCACTGGGCAATGTCAGCTCAGTTTTTAACCTGTATAAACCAAACGTTATGGAATGGCCGTGGAGAAGGCAAGAATAAAAGGACTAGATGATTAGAACATTCACTCCAAGGTCGAGGTCACTGGAAGGGAACAAAGACCAAGGTCACAGGAAAAGGTAAAAAACAACAACTTTGATTAGATATGAACCAGACTTGGTTCAGTATAGACCACATTTTGGAGAAATGGCTGGCGGTGTGGCAACACTGAATGAAAACAATCAAACGTCGATCTGTGTGTCCGTGTGTGAACCAACTAAAACATATTTTATCTGATTTGCCTCAAACTTCGTGGTTGAGTTAAAGATCATTCAAGAAGTTAAATATATTGTTATTATTATTATTATTATTATTATTAAGTGGTAAGCTTCAGAAGGTAAAGACAAATATTAGGTCATTAGACTAGTTGGTGGGCTCGGGTGTTGCACTGTCTGAACACTCCTTGTTGTTCTTATTCTTTTCTGCTCTTATTACCTCTCCTGGACGGAGTCCAAAGAGAAATTATTTTTTGGTCGAGTTTGTGTTTATTTGTTTGTTAGCAACATTACGGAAAAACGGCTGAATGAAATTACATGAAACTTTCGAAGGTATATGGTCATTAATTCCCAAAGAAAGTGATTACATTTTGGAGGTAATCGAGTAATCCTGAAAGGTCAAAATCATGGTCACGGATTATCAGAGGGCTATAACATGAAAACGGTTGAAGATAGAGATATTTACTATTAGGAACATGCAGGAACTTGTAATATGGGCTTTCATTTGGCACCAAGACCTTTAACCTTGCATGACCCTGAAAAGTCAAACTGAAGGTCGCAGATATTAATGGAGCTGTAGCTTGAAACTGGTTGAAGATAGAGATATTTACCATTATCATCATACAGGAAATCCCATATGGGTTTTTAATTGGTACCTTGACCTTTGACCGTCAGTGACCTTGAAAGGTCAAACTCAAAGTCACGGATATTCGGGGTGCTATAACACGAAACTCATTGAAGACAGAGATATAGGAAGTCTCATAAGGGCTTTCAATATGCAGCATGAACTTTGACCCTGAGTGACCTTGAAAAGTCAAATGCAAGATAACATATTTTCAGAGGGCACAACTTGAAAACATTTGCGCCAATACCTTAGACTTTATTATTGCACTGACACTAGTTACAGTTGAGTCCGTATTTAACAGCAATGAAATAACTGCTTTCGGGAGAGGTTTGTTGTGCCTGGCACCACTTGTTTATTCTTAATTTTCCTTTATTACATCCTTGCTTTCGATACGAGACAGGGTGTTATCATTTAATCGGCTTTTGTGTGTGTGTGTGTGTGTGTGTGTGTGTGTGTGTGTGTGTGTGTGTGTGTGTGTGTGGTCACAGGGAAAGGTGAAGTGGTAAGGTCACAGGGCAAGGTCAACTCGAACAGTCTTGATCAGATATGGAAGAAACTTGGTGGATAAATTAAGGGTCAGGCATGGATGAGTCATTTCAGTTTCAAAAGCAATTGGTTAAAGGTCAGAGTTACAGGAAAAAGTGTAATATCTGGCTTTCGACCAGGTGATGTGCGCCTTCTTTCTTTTTCTTTCCTTCGCTTCATCCTCCTCGTTTCCCTTGCTACATTCATACTAGTTTCTTGTTTGGTCTTTTCTTCTTTCTTTTCCTTCCTTGCCTCATTCTTTAATTCCCTTCTTCCTCTTTCTCTCCTTCAGTTGCCCTTTTCCCCTACGTTAGTTTTCCCTCATTCCCTCTTTTCTCTTTGTTGTCCCCTTTCATCCTCTTTCAGTGCTTCCAACGTTTCCTCTAATTCAGTCTTTTCCCTCTCCCATTTATTCATTTCATCCTGTTTCACTCCTTCATTCGTTTCCTCCTCGTTTTTCTTACTTCCTGTTTTCATTTATATTCTTTCGCAGTTCTTCTTTCGCCATCTCTGCCTTATTTCCCTAGCTTTTCCTTGCTTCATTTAGTATTTTTGTCTGATCTTCTCAGGAGTTCTGGAAATGTGCTTGTTAGTAATTTATTAAATGACTTAATGACTCAGTGAGGGACTGATATGAAACTCGGCCATTGCAGCCCCACAGTCTTCCAGAGGACTCGCCATATCATCACCAAGAACTTTTGTCGTACTCACAGATATTTTTTAATAAATACTTTAGGATATTTTTTAATATGACCTAAGTCAAATTTATGAACTAACATTATTAGTCCATTTTCTTGTAGGGTCCATACTCATAAAAATTCGTAAATCATATTTGTGCATAACTTTATGCTAAGTTCCTTTACATACCGGTTCGTAGGTTCAGAATGATCATTAGTTCCTTAAGACTTTTATAATATAAGTCATATTGCCAAAGAATCTTACGTTCAGGATTTATTAATTTATTCTTTGAGTCTATGACGTAAACCACATCCATAATATTGCCTATTATATCGTTTCTGATTCCTGTTTGGGCCTTAAGATCTGAGCATCCAGTAGTATACAACTTGGCTCTCTACTCTACTTTGTCTTCAAATTTTTCTGTTATTTCCAACTTTCATTTTCCTTATGTCTTTCTTTCTTTTGTAAGTACCTTCCTTTATCACTTTATTTTGCTTCTTTTATCATCACCTTCCATTATCACTTTTCTTTGTTTCTTCTTCAATTTCCTTATCGTTATACACTCTTTGTCTTTATATATGTTTGTCCTCCTTCTTGCTCATGTTTTCCTTCGTCTTTCCCTCATATTCGTTTTTTTTCTTTTTTTTCGCTACTTCCAGCTAATTTTCATCCTCAGTCTTTTGTCCCTCTTTCTTTTATTGCTGTATCTCCGCGCCCTTTCTTCTCTCTCTTTCCTTCACCTCTCATATCCACTCCTATTTCGCTCTGTATTTCCTGCCTTCCCCCGTAGACGTTTCATCTTTTATATATATCGACATTTTTTTTTATCATTTCCAACCATCCTTCCCTCTCGCCCTCGCAGGAGCTTCCTCCGCCTTCTCCTCCTCTTTATTCTCATCTTTCTTCTCCTCCTCCTTCCCCTAGTATCTAGCTGCTAACAAAACCCCTTGAGTTATTATACACATCTCTCTCTCTCTCTCTCTCTCTCATATATATATATATATATATATATATATATATATGTCCGACTCTGGGCAAAAGCTTCAGGGCTATTCCCAAGTCCCAGTAGTCCTTCTTGGGGCCAGTAGTCTTCCTACATCTCCCCATGTCACCCACCAACCATAGTGAATACATGCTAGGGCTGTCTCATACATGACTGGTGTATTGACATTACATTATATATATATATATATATATATATATATCTATATATCTATATATATATATATATATATATATATATATATATATATATATATATATATATATATATATATTGCCAGACGCCTCAATCCAGTTTGGGGTGGCCACAAACAAATCGCCTCCAAGTCGCCCTGTCCCCCGCCATTTCACTGCCCTGCTCCTAACTCACACCCCCCTCTCTCATATACCTCTCCACCCCATCCCTCCATCTCATCCTCGGCCTCCCCCTCCCTCTTTCCCCCTCCACCTCACTCACATACACTCTCTTCGTCAGTCTTTCACCCTTCATCCTCTCCACATGGCCAAACCACCTCAGTGTGTTCCTCATAACGCTTCCTATCACATCCACATCCACACCACAACGCTCCTTTATATCCTCATTCGTCAGCCTGTCTCTCCATGTGACTCCACAGGCTCCTCTTAAATAACTCACTTCCACTGCTCTCACTCTTGACCTATGTCCTTCCAACAACGTCCAAGCTTCACTTCCGTACGTTAGAGTTGGTATCACAATACTGACATGTAGTAACTTTTTCACTTCCGTGCTCACTTCCCTATTTCTTATCACTGCTTTCAAAGAACCAGCAACCTTTCTTCCCTGCTGTACCCTTTCAAGCACTTCACTTTCCAAACCTCCATCCTTACTCATCACACTACCCAAGTACTTAAACGTACTCACATTTTCCAGTTCCTCACCATCCAACCTCGCTGTCCATTCACTGACTTCACCTCTCTCAAAGACCATCACTTTACTCTTCGCTACATTCACCTTTAGATTCCGTTTCTTACACACTCTTCCAAACTCATCCACCAAGCCTTGCAGCTCCCCTTCGTCTTCACTCAACAACACAGTATCATCTGCAAACAACAGTACAGGGAGTTTCCAAACACTATCCTCTCTCACCAGGGCCACTCCAACATCCACTACCCTACCCTGTACCTCTTTTATTACTCCATCCATGTACAGATTGAACAACCATGGAGACATGACACATCCCTGTTTCAACCCAACCTTCAAAGAGAAAAATTCACTCAGTTCACCATCCACACGCACTGCAGCCTTTGCACCATCGTACATACTCTTCACAATATTCAACAACTTCCCATCTACTCCATATATTCTTAACACTTTCCACAATCCTTGTCTATCCACCCTGTCATATGCTTTCTCCAAATCCATGAAAGCCGCATACAACTTCTTTCCCTTCTCTAGAAACTTTTCCACTAAAGATCTGAGAATGAATATCTGATCTACACAACCTCTTCCCTTCCTAAAGCCTCCCTGTTCTTCTCCAACTAATTTCTCTGTTCTTTCTCTAACTCTGTCAATAAGTATCCTACCATACACTTTTCCTATTATACTAAGAAGACAGATGCCCCTACGATTACCACACACTTCTTTTTCCCTTTTTCCTTTGTACAAGGGAATAATTATACCCGACTTCCAATCCTCCGGGACTCTACCTTCCTCCCAGGCCAATCTGCACATCTTCCACATCCATTCTACTACTATCTCTCCCCCATGGTTCAGCATTTCACCACACACTCCATCAATTCCTGGGGCTTTCCCCGATTCAACTTTCTTCATTGCTTCCACAACTTCTATCCTACTAATTTCTTCCTGTCTTCTCACCTCTCTCCTTCTCCCAGCCATTCCCCAGCCACTTATACTCGTATTACTTGCATCTTCTATGTTCAACAATTCCTTAAAGTGTTCTCTCCATCTGCTCACTTTTTCTCCCTTCTCCACTAGTAATCTACCATTTTTATCTTTCACTCCCCTGCTAACTTCCACCCTGTCTTACTCTTTTCAACTCTTTCCAGAACATTTTCTTACAGTCCCTCCACTTTACACTGAAATTCCTTCCAAATTCCTCATCCACTCTCTTCTTACTCTCTCTTACTAATCTTTTCACCTCTCTCTTTCTTTCTACATATAACTCTCTCTTCCGCCTCTCAACTTCTTCCACGGCCTATTTCTCATCCATTCATTGTATGCTTTCTTCTTTTGTGCCACAGCCTGTCTCACCTCTTCAGTCCACCATGCTGTTCCTTGCACCCCCCTCCATCTTCTCTTCCTTCCACACACCACATCACATGCTGCACATATTTCTTCTGTAAATATCCTACAGACACCTTCCACGTCTCCCATCTGCTCCAATTCATATTTGCCCAATCGTTCCTCCACTTCTCTCTTATACTCTGCCTTTTTCTCATCCTCTTGTAACCTTTCCACTCTCCTTGCAACTACTCCTTCCTCTCGTCTTTCCCTTCTTCTATTCCTCCATCTTACTTGAATTTTAATTCTAGCCACCACCAAGTAGTGGTCAGAAAGTCCACTCCCCCAACCTCTATAAACTCTTGCATCCATTACACATCTTCGCATCCTTTCATCCACACACACATAATCAATCATTGCCTTCCTTTCATTCAGTTCAGCACCCACCCTTCTCATCACTCGCCACATATACCTGTGGATCATTTTATGCCTGAAGAGGGTATTGGCTATCACCAACCCCCTCCCAGCACAAATGTCCACTAACGCACTCCCATTCTCATCTATCTCAGCAGGCACACCCCACTCACCAACTATTCCATCTACCTTCACATTCCCAACTTTACCATTCATATCACCAATCAAAAACACTCTCTCATTCCTTCCAAACTTATCCATGCACACTTCTACATTTATCCAGAACTCTTCTCTCACTCTTCTAGCATGATATTGCGTTGGCGCATACACACACACAATCGCCCACATTTGTATTCCAACTTTCAACTTTACCCACACAATCCTTGACTCAACTGATCCATACTGTCTTATGCTCTTCTTCCATCTTTTACTCACAAGTATACATACTCCTTCCTTTGCCCTCTCATTCTCACCTACTCCTGCACATATACCCCATCCATACTCCCATTCTCTCACACATTCTCCTCTCCATTTTGTTTCAGTTATTCCACATACATCCAGTTTCGCACCCTCAAGCACCTGGACAATCTCTCTCTCTTTCACCTCATCATTCGCTCCTCTTACATTCCACGTAGCCATTTTCAAGTCCTTTGTCCGGTCCTGGGTCGTCATCGTTTGGTCAGTCCTTGTCCGAGGCTTATTGTTTGTTTTTTTAGTTAGTTGTTTTCCGGGGAGGGGCGCTAACCCTCCGCCAACCCTTTTAGTCGCCTTTTACGACAAGCAGGGATATATATATATATATACATATAAACGCAGTGCGTTAGTGGACATTTGTGCTGGGAAGGGGTTGGTGATAGCCAATACCCTCTTCAGGCATAAAATGATCCACAGGTATACATGGCGAGTGATGAGAAGGGTGGGTGGTGAACTGAATGAAAGGAAGGCAGTGATTGATTATGTGTGTGTGGATCAAAGGATGCGAAGATGTGTAATGGATGCAAGAGCTTATAGAGGTTGGGGGAGTGGACTTTCTGACCACTACTTGGTGGTGGCTAGAATTAGGATCCAAGTAAGATGGAGGAATAGAAGATGGGAAAGACAAGAGGAAGGAGTAGTTGCAAGGAGAGTGGAAAGGTTACAAGAGGATGAAAAAAAGGCAGAGTATAAGAGAGAAGTGGAGGAACGATTGGGCAAATATGAATTGGAGCTGATGGGGGACGTGGAAGGTGTGCGCAGGATATTTACAGAAGAAATATGTGCAGCATGTGATGTGGTGTGTGGGATGAAGAGAAGACGGTGGGGGGTGCAAGGAACAGCGTGGTGGGCTAAAGAGGTGAGACAGGCTGTGGCACAAAAAAAGAAAGCATACAATGAATGGATGAGAAATAGGGGCGTGGAAGAAGTTGAGAGGCGGAAGAGACAGTTATATGCAGAAAGAGAGAGGTGAAAAGATTAGTAAGAGAGAGTAAGAAGAGAGTGGATGAGGAATTTGGAAGGAATTTGAGTGTAAAGTGGAGGGAATGTAAGAAAATGTTCTGGAAAGAGGTGAAGAGAGTAAGACAGGGTGGAAGTGAGGTTAGCAGGGGAGTGAAAGATAAAAATGGTAGATTACTAGTGGAGAAGGGAAAAAAGTGAGCAGATGGAGACAACACTTTAAGGAATTGTTGAACATACAGGATGGAAGTAATGTGAGTATAAGTGGCTGGGGAATGGCTGGGAGAAGTAGGGAGGTGAGAAGACAGGAAGAAATCTGTAGGATAGAAGTTGTGGAAGCAATGAAGAAAGTTAAATTGGGGAAAGCCCCAGGAATTGATGGAGTGTGTGGTGAAATGCTGATGCATGGGGGAGAGATAAGCAGAATGGATGTGGAAGATGTGCAGATTGGCCTGGGAGGAAGGTAGAGTCCCGGAGGATTGGAAGTCGGTTATAATTATTCCCTTGTACAAAGGAAAAGGGGAAAAAGGTATGTGTTGTAATCATAGGGGCATTTGCCTTCTTAGTATAATAGGAAAAGTGTATGGTAGGATACTTACTGACAGAGTTAGAGAAAGAACGGAGGAATTAGCTGGAGAAGAACAGGGCGGCTTTAGGAAGGGAAGAGGTTGTGTAGATCAGATATTCATTCTTAGATCTTTAGTGGAAAAGTTTCTAGAGAAGGGAAAGAAGTTGTATGCAGCTTTCATGGATTTGGAGAAAGCATATGACAGGGTGGATAGACAAAGATTGTGGAAAGTATTAAGAATATATGGAGTAGATGGGAAGTTGTTGAATGCTGTGAAGAGTATGTATGATGGTGCTAAGGCTGCAGTGCGTGTGGATGGTGAACTAAGTGAATTTTTCTCTTTGAAGGATGGGTTGAAACAGGGATGTGTCATGTCTCCATGGTTGTTCAATCTGTACATGGATGGGGTAATAAAAGATGTACAAGGAAGGGTAGTGGATGTTGGAGTGGCCCTGGTGGGAGAGGATAGTGTTTGGAAACTCCCTGTATTGTTGTTTGCAGATGATACTGTGTTGTTGAGTGAAGACGAAGGGGAGCTGCAAGGCTTGGTGGAAGAGTTTGGGAGAGTGAGTAGGAAACGGAATCTAAAGGTGAATGTAGGGAAGAGTAAAGTGATGGTTTTTGAGAGAGGTGAAGTCAGTGAATGTACAGCGAGGTTGGATGGTGAAGAATTGGAAAATGTGAGTACGTTTAAGTACTTGGGTAGTGTGATGAGTAGGGATGGAGGTTTGGAGGGTGAAGTGCTTGAAAGGGTACAACAGGGAAGAAAGGATGCTGGTTCTTTGAAAGCAGTGATAAGAAACAGGGAAGTGAGCATGGAAGTGAAAAAGTTACTACATGACAGTAATGTGATACCAACTCTAACATATGGAAGTGAAGCTTGGACATTGTTGGAAAGACACAAGTCAAGAGTGAGAGCAGTGGAAATGAGTTATTTAAGAGGAGCCTGTGGAGTCATGTGGAGAGACAGCCTGACGAATGAGGATATAAGGAGCGTTGTGGTGTGGATGTGGATGTGATAGGAAGCGTTATGAGGAACACACTGAGGTGGTTTGGCCATCTGGAGAGGATGGAGGGTGAGAGACTGACGAAGAGAGTGTATGTGAGTGAGGTGGAGGGGGGAAGAGGGAGCGGGAGGCCGAGGATGAGATGGAGGGATGGTGTGGAGGGGTATATGAGAGAGGGGGTTGTGAGTTGGGAGCAGGGCAGTGAAACGGCGTGGGACATGGCGACGTGGAGGCGATTTGTTTGTGGCCACCCCAAACGGGATTGAGGCGTCTGGCAATATATAAATCTATCTACAGACACACACACACACACACACACACACACACACACACACACACACACACACACACACACACACACACACACACACACACACACACACACACACACACACACACACACTTAAAGCTGTCCTTCTGCTACAGAAGACGACGGCTACTATACTCACTAATGTGGTGTGTTTCTCAGTTTTTGGTGTCAACGAGTGTGACTATGCAAACCAATTCTGGCTCCGCAAGCTTTGTTACATAACTGGCATGTCAAGTCTGAGTTTGCTGAGAGATATCTGTTTTGGTTGTGCCTCTGTCGTCTATGCTCTTCTCATGCCGGGTTCCGAGCTTTTCCTAAGTGAATGGTTCCTTCACTGCAGATGGCTCACTTTTGTTTTTAGTCAGAGGCATTGGTTTCAGGATCTTTTGGTATGATGTTACCTGTCTTCAGTGTTGTCCTTATATGATCCTCATGTCTCTTCTTCTGTCCCCCTGGGTTGCATGATGCTGCCGGGAGTTGGCCATATAGAACTAGGCGGGGAAGGCGGTGCTCAGCATGCGGAACATGTGTCCAATCCATCTGAGCTGTGTTTTAGCCAGCATGGTTTCTATGCTGGTTGACTTTGGCCGGTGAAGAACTTGTGAGTTAGGGACTTTATCCCCCCATGTGAGTCGTTGGATGTGCTGTAAGCATCGGTTTGAACAGGCTGAAGCTGTTTGATGTGACGCTGGTAATTGTCCAGGATTCAGCATCGTATAAGAGGGTGGAGAGGCATACAACTGTACAGACTGATACAATCTCAACTTGGTGTTTTCAAAGACTCTGGATCTGAGACGCCCAAAACTGGCTGAGGCGTGCCTGATTTGTGCAAGGACTTCTGTATCAATGTTATGTTTGTCTGTAAGCACACTTCCAAGGTAGGTAAAATTCTCCACCCGTTTTACATTTTTGCCATTTCTCTGAAATGCAAGAGGCTCTGCTGCATTGTTTCTTTGAGATCTTATTTCTGTTTTGTTGACATTTATGATGGTGAGAGATTGTCCTAGGGCTTCTGGAGTATATGCAATGACATCACAGTCATCGGCATACTGCAGCTCCAGAAAATGAGCTATTTCAGTCTTTGATTGTGCTTGAATATGTCTGAGATTAAATGAGTTACTGTCTGGATCAGGGGTTCTCAACCTTTTTAATCTTATGTACCCCTTGAAGTCTTTCAGTATTGGTCACGTACCCCTTACCCACAATGCAGCATCAGGAAGGGTAAAAAAAAATGCATGGTTTATTGACTTAGTTTATTAAGTTCAAATTGTGTTATATATGTGGAGCAGACAAACTTTTCAGTTAATGTGAGTATGTCACTATGAGGTAGTGTTGATAGGAACTAGTTAGTCATAGGGAAACACTATGTGACTGGCTGCTAGCATGCAATACATTTACTAAAACAGAACTATAACAGACAGTTTTCGTTCATTGTGACAGTGAACTAGTGCTGCTTGCAGCTAGTTGCAACTTGTAACTAGTAACAGTGATAGGTAAGTCACTGTGTGTGTGAATAGCATAAAAATAATAATAAAACAGTACTAAATCAGACACATTTTTCCAATAACTGTGACTGTGAGGTAGTGGTGCTATATACAGCTTATAACTAGTTACTCATGGGGAAATTACTGTGTGCGTGACTAGCGTCACTAGCATGAAAAAAGTAACAAAATAGAATTAAGGCTTTGTGTTCCACTGACTGCGAACTAATGCTGATTGTTAAGCCTTGCAACTAGTTATTAGTAACTAGTTACTTACTCATAGGGAAGTCAGTGTGTGCGACTGCATTAAAATACAAGTATATACTAATTCAGTGAGATGGTTGGGCCTGTTTCTTTGCTGCCAACAAGTCAATCCTCGGCACAGTCTTTGAGAGAGCCACTCTTATGTCGTCTTTGACTGCAAGACGTGAACCTAACTTGTTTTTAATCAAGCACAGTGCTGAGAATCCCTGCTCACAGCGGTATGTAGAAGGAAACCATTACCAGTTATTATGGCTGCAGTGCAGGCACATGACTTCGTAGCCGCAAGCAAAATCCATGACAACTTAAACGAGGAAAAAAAATCAGACTACAAATACACTGGAAACCTGAGGGTGAGGGTAGTGAGGGAAGAGTGGTGAGTGGGTGACAGTGAGAGGCGAACAGTGTGTCTCACTTTGGTACCTGCTCGGTACGCGTGAGGAGTTACGTGATCGATAGAAAACGAGCAAGGGTGACTACTGTATTATGGGTTTGCAAGGTTGTGTGGCAAGTGTAGTCCAAGAGAGCTTTCTCTCAAATAACATAACTCCAAGAGTTTCCTTGTTAACGTTGTCACTTAGTGTCCTGGTTCTAGTGGAGGACACATCTAGCCTAGCACATGTAGGCCACTTTCTACAAACAGGTTTGAAGTTATTCAAAACCGAAGTATTTTGAGAAACCTGTCACGTACCCCCAAAATTCCTCTCACGTACCCCTGGGGGTACGCGTACCCCAGGTTGAGAACCCCTGGTCTAGATGGACTGGATTTTTAGTCCATCATCAGGGTTCATTTGCTGGTGACTTAAAGGGTGACTGCAGTCTGAAATGAGATAGATGTTGAAAATGACAGGAGCCAGGAATCATCCTTTTTTTACACACACATCCACATTGATGGGTTCGAATTTACTCCCACCTACGGACACAAGAGCATTCATGTTGTCCTGCAGACTCTTCAGGATGGTAAGAAATTGTTTGGAACTCCAAATTTTGAAAGAGCATTCCATAAACGTCCTCTCTTGACAGTGTCAAATGCTTTTGCAAGATCGATGAATGCAATATGCAAGTCACGGTTCTGCTCATTGCATTCTCTTGAATCTGTCGGGCAACAAATATCATATCACAGCTGCTACATTCTCTCCGGAATCCACATTGTGTTTCAAGGAGTGTTGACTCAGTCAAATGTTTTGTCAGTCTGGATAACATTATCTAGTCTAGCACTTTAACAGCATTCACAAGGAGGGAGATGCCTCTGCTTTTGACACAATTTGAGTTGTCCCCTTTCTGCTTGTAGATGGTTACAATATCAGAGGTAAGCCACTCCAATGGAATTTGTTCTTGGTTCCAGATAGTATGAGACTATGGATGTGCCGGTAAAGTAACTACCCACTTTCTTTGATCAATTCAGATGGTATGCCATCAGGTCCAGGTCTTTTGTTATCTTTTAAAGATCAGATGGCCTGAATAGTTTCTGGAGGTGTAGGTGGGACGTCATGATCTGCCGCTAGAGGGGTATTTGGGATGTTATCAAGGATACTTGGGGGAGACGGTGGCTGAATCCTAATGGACACAGATTCAAATCCCGGCTGGGGTAGGGAACAGTTTAAGGATTTGTATTTAATAAAAAGCAGACTTTCCTGATCTACCAGAAGACCCTCCGAAATGTAAAAGTACCCTGGCTAATACCAATACACTAGTCCTGTATGGGAGAAATGGAGTTCCCCCGAGCTAAGCCCTGTATTGGACTATATAGCCCCGCTAGGGTTACAGGAGCGAGCTACCACCCCCGGCACGGCAGCCCGGGCGAGGCTCGAACTCGCAATCCCCCGATTACGAGTCCGGCGCGCTACCACTGTGCTACAGCGCCCCCCACTAGTCCTGTATGAGATAGCCCTAGCATGTATTCAGTATGGATGGTGCATGTTAGTGCCGAAGTGGTGACATGTGGAGGTGTAGGAGGACTACTGGGCCTTAGAATAGACCACTACTTCCGAGAAATAGGCCTGAAGCCTTTGGCCAGAGTCGGACACATTAAAAAAAGTATGCTCTACTGGGTTTCCTCGATTCAGTAAGGTGTTGAAGAGTTACACCCATCATTCTAGGACTGCTTTCTTGTCTTTCAGGAGCTCCCCTTCGGGTGACTGAACAGGGTTTATGTTGTGTTTGGTTGGTCCAAAGATGGTTTTTAATGGACTTGTAGAACCCACGATGGTCATTAATATCAGCCAGTCTTTGCAGCACTTTTGCTTGCTTAGTCCACTATTTGCTTTCCATGTCACACACTTTTCTCTGGGTTCCACTTCTGAGATTCTGGAATTCAATTCTTACGGGTAAAGAGCTAGAATGAGCCAACCAGTTGTTATGTCTTCTATTTTTCACTGCAAGAAGGTCATGCATACCCACAGAATTTTCATCAAACCAGTCTCTATGGCAGCAAATGGAAAAGCCTTGTGTTTCATTTGCAATGCTTTGGAATAGTGTCTTAATGTAGAGCCATTAGGAATCTAGGTTCATTGCACTGTTGTTTGGATCAAGTGATGGGCAATGAGAGAACTTCTTTATAATAATGCTGCGGAATGTGTTGCATGTTGCAACATCCCTTAAGTTACTACAGTTTAGTTTCATGATGAATGGACTGTGGTGCATTTGTGGGCACATGACTAACTGCAGTTTTGTGACAATGAGGTTATGGTTTGTGGAGTACTCAGCACTTCTCATAGCATAAGAACTTTTCTTCGATCTGGGTGCCTTACAATGACACAGTCAATTACGTGTGGGTACATCCATGTGGTCGTGTGTTTATTCTTGAGATGATAGATGGTGGTGGTGATGACCAGACTGTGTTCTGAGCATAAGGAGAGCAGTCTAAGGCCATTGCTGTTCATGTTACCAACACCATGGCTGCCTGTAATGCCTTGCCAGAGATGACTGTCATTTCCTACTCTGGCATTAAAATCTCCTAGCAGGATCAGTTTATCATTAGATGGTATTAAACGAATGGTAGCATCCAAAGAGTCATAAATGGAATCTTTGGCGGTGTCCTTGGAATCAAGAGTTGGGGCACAGGCACTGATGAGTGTTGGATATTGGTCTTTAGAGAGTGGTATGTGCCAGGACATCAGCTTCTCTGATATACCCACAGGTGTTTCTTGGATATTCTGTAGAAGGTTGCTTCAGACTGCAAAGTCAGTGCCATGATTTCTTCTTACATTGTCAGAGTATCCCCTCTTTAAATAGGTAAACCCTTCTACTTTTTTAAGGTTGCCCTCTCCAGAAAGAAGAGTCTCAGACAAGGCAGCAATGTCAATTATATCATTTCAGTTCAGGGCATGGTCTTGTGTCGTGGTCAGTATCAAGCAAGGTTCGTATTTTCCAGGTAGCAAGAGTCAGAGTGATTCATTTGTTTTTTCGATGCATTGTGGGATTCCTTGACAGAGGCAGTTAACTGCCTCGGTGGTGCAGAGCAGCAGATGTTTAGATTACCTTTTCTAAACCCCTCCCCATCAGGGGCAAGCAGTTGGGCAACCATTTCAGGCTACTTTAGTCGCACTGGATGCTGCCAAAGGGATGACTTGCTCCTATGCCATCATGACAGTCACGACTGGGCCAGTGCCACCTATGTGGAGGACTTGATTGAGCAACTTCCAGCCACTTCCATGATCTGCGACCGTCACCCTTTCCTGGCGCCATAGGTCTTCTGTCTTGGCGAAAGATGAGATGGGAGGTAGGTCTTTTTTTTTGGCGATTGATGAGATGGGAGGTGAGTACTGTATAGCAGTAGGTATGTGCAAGGAATAAATTTGCTGTGATGGTGAGGGTTCGCAGTCCTTACCACCATGTGACTTGGCCTTTCCCAACCTGTGATACTGGCATGAAGATTCACGAAGACAGAGCAAGGTTGCAGGAGTCTGCAGGGAGCTCTGTTATTCGAGCCTCGCCTTCCGTGGGACTCCACTTACGGCTTTGTCCTTTGGGATTTACTCCCATAGCCTTGACCCAAGTAGGAGTAATCCACTAGGCAATGGACCTGGGAACACTTAGTCTAACCCCTCACTGATGGTCCCTCCAGCATAGGCAGCCCTGTCCTCCTGCTGAGTCCGAGGAGGATCTCCCTCCATTGGTACGGCCCAACAGATTTACAGGGCACGCAAGCCCCCCACCACCACAAGGTGGTTCCCGTGGAGAAACACACACACACACACACACACACACACACACACATATATATATATATATATATATATATATATATATATATATATATGTGTGTGTGTGTGTGTGTGTGTGTGTGTGTGTGTGTGTATGTAATTGATGACTGTGTACCTATCCATATACCTAGCTTCCTTCGTCTGTTTCTCACCCTCCATGGCTCATCTCTTTCCACGTTCTCCTTCTCTAGTTTCCTCAGCAGTTTACACTCCCCTCCCATCGGCCTCTCACCGCTTCCACCACGGCCTTTTTCTCCTCTCTAACTCTTTCCATCGTCTCCTCTCTTCCCTGGCATTTTTCTTCCCTCTCCCCATTTTCCCTACCCCTCATTCCTTTCTTCTCCACACCTCCTCTCTTTGTCATTAATTTTCTCTCAATCTCTCCCCACCTCTCCTCGCTTTTCTCCGCCAGTCACTTCTCTCTCCTCCATCTTTCTCTCTTCCCTCTCTCTTCTCTCTTTGCTCTCCGCCTTCTCTGCGCCACTGTCCCTTTATCTCTGACAAGCTTCCTTCCTTCCTCCTCCCGTTGTCTTGCACCAGTTTCTCTCTCTCTCTCTCTCTCTCTCTCTCTCTCTCTCTCTCTCTCTCTCTCTCTCTCTCTTTCTCTGTTCTTTTGGCTACGACCAGAAACAACATGATTAATAAAATTAAGATTTTAAATATGTTTTGTAAATCGCATGGTATGAAAATAAATATAGTCAAAACCAAGTTTTTCGTTATAAATGGTAATAATGAGGACAGGGAAACCATACATGTCGATAGTTCGATTGTTGAGCCGTGTGAACATTGTATATTTAGGAAGCCCTTTCACTGCTGACGGATCCACATCTACTGCCATCAAAGTACACGCAAGATTGAAAATGTGTCATGTTCTCAAATTTGTCTCATATTTAAGTAAGAACAACGATATCCCATTTTATGTGAAAAGAAAAGTGTTTAATGCAGCCCTCATGTCGGCTATACTGTACGGTAGCGAGTCTTGGCTGAATGGAGATATAAAATCAATGAATAAACTGTACAACTGGTGTCTGAAGCAACTGTTAGGGGTTCGAAACACTGCCTGTAATAGTTTGTGTATGATCGAATTAGGATGCCCGCCGTTACATGCCCTCATTATAGCCAAACAACGTAATTATTTAAAAAAAAAATATGGAGAGAGAGGGGTAATATGGTGGATGACCCTCTGGCTCATGCCTTACGTGTTGCGCTAAGCTATAGAACTCACACCTCCAGATACTTACAACGACTCTTAACTGAGGATATTGATGATTTTGATGTTGCTATGAATGATTTGAGGCAAGCTGTAACCAACTCTGATTCCTCAAGACTGCTTCTATATAAAACTGTTAACCCCAGTTATGAAGTTCATGATTTGTACAAAGATAATATTAAAGTAAACGAATTAGAACGCATATCATGGTCAAGAATGAGCCTGAGTGCTCATTCCTTGGTAATTGAGGAGGGGTGCTGGAATAGAAGAGGGAGAGGTCGCTTACCAGTGGAGCAGCGCTTATGTACTTGTGGTCAAATTCAGACAGAAAGGCATGTGATAGAAAACTGTCCTAGAACATTAAATGTACGTCAGCAGTATAACATTTCATAACTTGAAAACCTTCTCGTTGAAACAAGTGATTTTGAAATAGTTTGTAAAATTGTTCATAGGATTCTATCCGAATTTAAAAGGTAATTTTTGTTCATCATATATTTTGTAGTGTAACTGTTGTAAAGAAGGTTTGAATCAGTACATGTGTATTGTATTTTAATGAGACCATTTTATTATGTTTTTATGTAAAGTTTGTAAAATTGTTCATAGGATTCTCTCCGAATTCAAAAAGGTGATTTTTGTGTTCGTCATACAGTAGTGTAATTGTTGTAAATAAGTTTTATTCATTATATGGGTATTGTATTGAATTGGACCATTGTTTTATGTTTTTATGTAATTTTGTGATCAATAAACTCTCTATCTATCTA
>NC_136958.1:34863365-34908365 GCF_032717465.1 Coenobita brevimanus | reverse complement strand
ATATGGTTACCACCCAGCTTTGTAAATGGTTTCTTGGCTTACAAGAAATCATTTGGCTTATCACTCAATGTAAAGCCACCTGTAAAGGAAGAAAAGGCAATAAGAAGTGACAGGAAAGATGGAAGAAACAGGAAGAGAGGAGGGCAGGCACAGAAAAAAAAAATGATAAAGGCTAAGGAAGAAGTAGGCAGCACTACATCAAGTGAGTGGATGATGGTCGCCACCACCTACCACAAAGTACTATCATGCAGTGACTTTTTTACTTCCATGCTCACTTCCCTCTTTCTTATCACTGCTTTCAAAGAACCAGCAACCTTTCATCTTTGTTGCACCTTTTACATACTTTATCATCCAAACTTTCATCGGACTTCTTTGATGCTCCATGGAATGATTATTGCTTCCATGGCCGAGAGCCATCTGAGTGTGCCTTCCGCATTATGAAGGGAATGGAAACATACATTCCTTTCTCATATCCTCTGACTAATGCAAGCCTTGGTTTAATCACGCTTGTTCTAATGTGTCCGCAACAAGGAGAGGGCCTATAAAAGGTACCGGAGCCAACCCACCCCCGAATCACATCATTTTTATGTTTCTGCCCGGAATCGTGCTAAGTCCGTTCTTCGCTCTGGTAAAAATAATTTCATCCTTACTAAATGCTCTCAACTCTCCAACTTGAATTCTTTCCGCTCCTTCTGGCACCTTGCCAAAAACCTTTCTAACAACTTTACCTCATCATCCTTCCCTCCTCTTTTCCACCCTGATGGTTCTGTAGCTATTTCTTATACTGACAAAGCAGATCTCTTTGCTCAGACTTTCTCCTCCATTATTCCACCTTACACGATTCCGGTGCTGTTCCTCCCGCACGTCCCCCCTCTGACTTCCTCATGGCTGACATTAAAATTTCTTCAGCTGATGTATTTTCTGCCATCACGGGCCTTAATACTAAGAAGGCATATGGGCCTGATGGAGTCCCTCCTGTTGTTCTCAAAATCTGTGCTTCTGTGCTTACATCCTGCCTTGGTAAACCTTTTCGCCTTAGTCTATCAACTTGTACCTTTCCTTCCTGCTGGAAGTTTGCTCTCATTTAGCCAGTCCCAAAGAAGGGTGACCATTCCCAACCCTCTGACTATCGTACAATTACTTTAACATCCTGTGTCTCAAAAGTTTTTCGAGTCAGTTCTTAATACAAACGTTTAAAAGCATCTTTCCTATCACAACCTTGTTTCTGATTGTCAGTATGGGTTCTGTCAGGGACGCTCCACTGGCGATCTTCTTGCCTACCTTTGAGAATCCTGGTCATCCTCATATCGGGATTTTGGCGAAAGCTTTGCCATTGCACTTGACATCTCAAAGGCTTTCGATCGAGTCTGGCATAAATCTTTAATTTCGAAACTGCCCTCTTACGGTTTCTATCCTTCTATCTGTGCCTTCATCTATAGTTTCCTTTCTGGTAGCCACTGTTGTAGACGGCCATCGTTCTTCTCCTAGATCTATCAACAGTGATGTTCCTCAGGGCTCTGTCCTATCACCAACTCACTTCCTTTTATCAATGATCTTCTAAGCTGTACATCTAACCCTATCCACTCGTATGCTGATGACTCCACCCTTCACCTTTGCATTCAGTTCCCGCAACGTCCATCTGGGTAGTTACTTCAGCAAACAAGGTATGACGCTATGGCACACCTAATGTCAGACTTGGCTCGTATCTCTGACTGGGGTAAAAATAATCTTGTTGTTTTTAATGCATCAAAGACTCAGTTCTTACACCTATCAACCTGTCAAAATCTACTACAGGTGTACCCACGAAAGTTTAATAATATTCAGCTTAATCCTGTATCATCCTTGAACATGCTTGGGGTTTCATTCACTCGGGACTTATCTTGGAAAGATCATATTACATCTCTTGGGAAATCTGCTTTCAAGAGATTAGATGTGATAGGCCGACTCCGATCCTTTACCCCTGCACATTTGTTGACTCTATACACGGGTTTTATCCGCCCCTATTTAGAGTACAACTTTCATGTGTGGGGAGGCTTCCCACATATAGCTCTTCTCAGTAGGTTGGAGTCAAAGGCTTTTTCGTCTCATTAACTCTCCTCCTCTTACTGGCTCCCTTCAACCTCTGTCTGCTCGCCGCGATGTTGCATCTTTATCTCTTTTCTATCGCTACTTCAATGGTCCCTACTCCTCTGAAGTGTCTACTTGCATTCCTCCACCTCTACGACGGGTGCGTGCACCCGTCTAGCAGCAAACTCTCATCCCTTTTCTGACCAACTCTCTAATGCAAGAGTTAACCGTTACTCCCAGTCCCCTATTTATGCAACAGGTCAACTCTGGAACTGTCTCCCTCTGTCCGTATTTTCTGCTAGTTATGATATCCAATCTTTCAAACGCAGTGTGTCCAGGCATCTCTAAATGATCGGATCTTGAATTTGGCTTTCTCTTGTATTTTGTTTTTCTCTTGGAAGGAACAGTTATTGAGGGCTCGTGGTCTTTGGTTCCTTCTTCCTAGCATAAAAAAAAAGACTATACCCAAACATGTCAATCACTTACATTATTCATTTCATCATCATCCAACCTCACTGTACATTCAGAGACATTGTTTCTCTCGAAGACCATAACTTTACTCTTCCCTACATTCGCCTTTAGATTCTGTTGCTAACACACTCTTCCAGACGCATTCACTAAGCCTTGCAGTTCCCCTTTGTCTTTACTTAACAATACAGTAATATCCGCAAACAACAGTACAGGAAGTTTCCAAACCCTGCCCTCTCATTAGGGTCACTCCAACATCCACTGCCCTACCTTGTACCTCTATCATGACCTCATCCATAAACAGACTGAGCAGCCATGGAGACATGACACATCCCTGTTTCAATCCTACATTCAGACAGAAAAATTCGCTCAGTTTGCTATCCACACGCACAGCAGCCTTAGCACCCTCATACATACTCATCATGGCATGCAACAACTTCCCATTTACTCCATATATTCTTAATATTTTCTACATTCCTTGTCTCTCCACTCTGTCATAATATTAGGCATTCTCCAAATCCACGAAGGCCTCATACAACTTTTTCCCATCACTAGAAACATTTCCTTTAAATGCCTAAGGATGAATATCAGATCTACACAAACTTTTCCCCTCCTAAAACCTCCCTCTTCTTTTGCAACTAATTCCTCTATTATTTCCTTAACTCTGTCAATAAGTATCCTACCGTATACTTTTCCTGTTACACGTAGAAGACAAATGCCCCTATGATTTCCTCACACATTTTTCCCCTTTTCCTTTGTACAGGGGAATAATTGTACCTGACTTGCAATCCTCCAGGATTCTACCTTCCTCCCAGGCCAATCTGCACATCTATCATATCCATTTCACTACTATCTCTCCACCATGCTCCAGCATTTCACCACACACACCTCAATTCCTGAGGCTTTCCCAATTTTGACATTCTTCATTGCTTCCACTACTTCCATCCCACCGATCCCTTCCTCGCTTCTCACCTTTCTCCTTCTCCCATCCATTCACCAGCCACCTATACTCGTATTACTTTCATTCTCTGAGTTTAACAATTCCTTAAGTGTTCTCTCCATCTGCTCACTTTTTCTCCCTTCTCCAGTATAAATGTAAAGATTTTTTCTTTCACTCCCCTACGAACTTCATCACCCTGTCTCTCTTTACCTCTTTCCAGAACATTTTCTCACATTCCCCCCATTTTACACTCAGATTCCTTCCAAATTCCTCATTCATTCTATGCCTACTTTCTCTTACTAATCTTTTCATCTCTCTCTTCCTTTCTACATGTATCTCTTTCTTTCATCTCTCAACTTCCTCCATGTTTCTGCCTTCTCTCCATTACTATATGCTTTCTTCTTTTGCACACCAGCCTATCTCACCTCTTCATTTCACCATGCTGTTCCTTGCACTCCCTTTCGTCTTCTCATCACACGCACCATCTCATGCTGCACAGATTACATTTGTGAATATCTTGCGCACACCTTCCACCTCCCCAATCTGCTCCAAATCATATATACCCAATTGCTCCTCCACTTCTCTTATATTCTGCCCCTTTTTTCATCCTCTTGCAACCATTTTACCCTCCTTGTATGGACTACTTCCTCCTTTTGTATGTTACTGATGTAAATTATGCTTATTTTAAAGGAATATAATTAGTATTCAATAGAATATGGTGTAATATGGAAAACACATTGCTAAGGAAGAGGTTATGTGAAATCTATGATGCACAGAATACAACCCCGAGTCTCACTGGTTACTATACTCAGTTTGTCTCACTGGAACCCCCTATCCCCTTATACTATATGCTGGATTCGTCGCTACAGATGGACGTTCAACAACACGGCAGACACCATAGTCGTTCCCCAGGGTCGGTACACTTCCTCCAGCAGCCACAGTGTCATCACTTACACACCAATGACGGAGCTTGACTACGGAACGCTGCTGTGTAGGGCTTCAAATATCATAGGGAAGCAGCAGGAGCCTTGCGTCTTCCACATCGTGCCGGCAGGTAAATGGGAAGGGAGTGGGTACAGTGAGTAAGAGGTGGGTGGGAGGCAGGTGGGATAGAGGGAGGTGGGTTAGAAGGAGAAAGATGTGGGGTGGGTGGGATAGAGATAGGCTGAGATGGAGGGAGATGGGAAAGGAAGGAGGTGAGTAGGAAAAACGGACAGAAGCGTAGGAGAGATGTGGGAGTATAGACTGGGAGGGAGGGAGTATAGACTGGGAGGGAGGGAGTATAGACTGGGAGGGAGGGATTCGCGTGGAAAAAGATCAACAGTCGCATTAAGAAAAAAAATGAGTATGTGAAGGTGTGATCTCGTCCCTAAGTTTTTACCATAATTTATGAAGCATGTGATGATGACAGAATAATTCTTATCTTACTGTGTCGCTTTTTACTTCAGTCTAACTCTAAACAATGTGTGAGGAAGGCTGATTACATCTAACAACAGATTGAGCTCACTCAGAGAGCGCATACCTCCATCAGTACCTATCCCAGACAACTCACATCACTCACACACCACACACACACACACACACACACACACACACACACACACACACACACACACACACACACACACACACACACACACACACACACACACACTCTTCCTTGGCTCATGACCCAAACATCCACAACATATCACTGAACTCCATCAATAACTCGAGTTAAATAGTGTACAAAGAAATAAGACAAGGTCCTGAACCAGGACCTGAACTCAGACCACCAACAAAATTTAATCAACTCTTCCTTGGCGAATGACCCACATGCCCACAAAATTTCATTGAAATCCATCTATACATTCTGAGATATCATGCGGATATACAAACAAATATACAAACAAACGGATAAACAAGCGTGAATACATTACCAAGCTGGAGGAGGTAATGACAGGCAATCAGAACTGGCTGCTAAAAAATATGGGCTTGTAGTAGTAGTAGTAGTAGTAGTTGTTGTTGTTGTTGTTGTTCCCTAGGCAGTCTGGCCGAACAACCCCGAGTCCCAAAAGAAGGCCACGGCCTAGACCAGGCTTTCCCACACAGCTCGCAAGGAGTGTATGTTGTGTTGTTGGCGCAGGTGATTGTGTGCAATGCAGTCTTCCATAATGTGCTTAATAATGTACTTAATAGTATAGGGTGCTGTGTTGCATCCTGGACAGGCATCAAACACAGAGTCATCCAGCCACTTCTGATAACTCAAGAGGGCTGGATGATGTCCACATCTCAGCCTAGCCAGGTGGACCCTGTCCTCACGAGGGAGATAGGATTCAGAAGGGTGGATATCAGGAGGCCGCGCATGCAGCTGTGCATTGTCTTTAAGTGACTGAATGGAACGGTGAGTGATTTGAGTATGGATATGCTTCTGGAAGCTGGTCTGAGGCAGGCAAGGAAGGAGAGATGAGTGTATTTATGTACGATATCGTGTGCTGGGTGTTGTTTTGATGTTCCTTGGTGTGTGTGTGGATGTGCTGCCATGTAGTGTAGTGGATGGTGTGGGTTTGTGGAGGCTGCGGCGAGAATTTGGGTGCCTCTCATGTCTTTGAGGACGTTGGATTCCTGGTGTATGTGGTCTATGGGTGCAGTAGCTGTGCAGCCTGTGATTATTTTTAGGGCCATGTTGTTTATGGTCTGTAGAGTGTTGTTGTGTGTTTTAGTGAGGTTAGAAGCCCAAGCAGGGCTTGCATAATTCATCACTGAATGTATACATTGTTTGTATACTGTGGAGGTGGTTTCTTTCTTGTGTCCAAATGTTGTATGAGCAAGTGACCTCAAGGTGCTGAGTCTTGGTGTTAATTTACTTTTAGTATTTGAGATGTGTTGTTTAAATGACATTGATGTATTGTATGTTACACCAAGGGTTTTGTGTGGGGGGGTATGGGGGTAGGGGAGTGTTAACCATTCGTGTAGTGTTTCGAGGTAAGGTTGGAGGATGTGTGTGGCTGTGTTTGCATTTGGGTGTGTACTGTACATGTAAGTGTTATGTTGTCTGCATGGGAAGCTAGCCTATGTGTATTTGTGGTGTGTGGGGTGTGGGTCTGTTGTGCATGTATTGGTTAAAGAGTGTAGGGGACAAAACTGATCCTTGGGGGACGCCATTTGTGAAGTTTCTGGTGTTCGAAGACTGACCGGCAAATGTTACATGTGCACATCTGCCAGCTAAATAGTTTGCCCGTCATCTTTTTGTGTTATTGTGCATGTTTGTGTTGAATATTTTGTTTGTGAGGTTGTGGAGGGGGATGGCATCAAAATCTTTGCTAACGTCTAGTGTGACTAGGAGTATTTTGTGTGGTGGCCTAGCTGAATTCATGCCATCAAAAACTCTCTGTGTAAGGTCTGCAAGAAGAGTGTCTGTGGAGTGTAGTGACCTAAAACCAAGTTGTGATGGGGCTAGGGGGGTGTGAGGTGTAACTACATTCAGTGACTTTGGAGGGGATGCAGAGGAGTATGATTGGGCAGTGTGAGGAAGGTATCGTGGGATCTTTGTTGGGTTTGGGGATAGTGATGATAGTGTCATGCTTCCAGATGTTCAGTATTAAGTTGTGTGAGTAGCTGAAGTTTGAAATGTTGGTGAGTGCTTCTATGCCTTGTGGTCCAAGGTGTTTAACGTGTATGTTGCTTATGTTGTCTGGTCCATAGGCAGATGAGTGCTTAACGTTGCTAATGATGTGTTTCGTCTGGTTGAAAGGGAAAGGTGCGAAGGCTGGGTCTATGGGAAACTGTCTCTTGCGTCCGATGGGAGTTTAGATGGCTGACATGTGAAAAGTGATTGATGAGAGTGTTTGCCTGTTGTTTTTTGAAGGTATGGTTTCTGTTGTTGTGATGGCAGCGTGTGATTGTGTAGTGCTGCTGTTGGAGAATGTTATGCTGTTCAGTTATTTGTAGAGTTTGCTGGTGTTTGGAGATGATTATTCCAATTTTAGTGTTTGCTGTTCTGATATTTCATTGTTTATCTGAGTGCTGAGTTCTTGTATTTGTTGTACCGTGTCTTGTGTATGGGGTGTTGGGGAGTGTCGTACTGTGTTCCGTTGCCTGATGAAGCCTTGAATTTCTGGTGTGACGTTTGGGTTGTCTCTCTTTCTGTTGCCTCTAGGGATGTGTCTTTTGTCTGCATTTTGAATAATTGTATTGAGAGTGTGCACAGCGGTGTTGATGTTTGTGATGGATGTACTGTCTAATGTTTCAAAGTGTTGTTCTGTTTCATTTGTGAAGGCCTCCCAGTTGGCTGTCTTATGATTAGTGTATGTGTGTCTGTGGTCAGCTGGGGTGATTCTGGTTTCGATAGTGATGATGATTGGAAGGTGGTCAGATCCAAGGGTCTTGACCACTCTCCAGGATGTTGTGGGGGCATGGTTTTGGGAGCAAAAGATGATGTCTGGAGATGATGGGAGAAAGAGGGCTTGGTGTTAGATATGGGTATGTTGATGGAGATATTGAGTATGAAAAGATTGTCTGTTTGGGACTGTAGTACCAGCCGGCTGTCTGTGTCAGGGTTGTTGACATGCCAGGCCGACGCCTTGGCGTTGAAATTATTACCCAGGATAGAAGAAGGTTGTGATGGAGGTAAGGGTTGGGGTGAATTAGACTGGGGTGGAATGGGAGGGGTTGGGGGATTGGATGGTGTGGGAAGGATCGGTAGGTTAGGCTGAGGAAGTGTGGAGGAAGTAGGAGTGGGGTTGGTGGAGGTTAGTGGGTGGAGGGAAGGAGCATAAGGAGCAGGTCCAGGTGTTTGTGTAATGTTTGCTGGATGCAAGTGTTGTGCGGGTGTAATGGGTCCAGTTCTTGCAGGAACTGCACTGAGTTGAACCGTTTGTCTGTCGGCTCGAAGTGATCGGTTTTGAGCATGTTGGACGTATGTATTTGTTGGTGGGTCCTGAATTGCTCTCAGTGTCCCCGGCTAGATGGAGTCGTCAAGAAATGACCACCGGGGAGTCATTTCTCGGTGTAGAAAAAAACGCTGTTGTGTGTGTTGTGCTGAGAGATGTGGTGCTTGCCCGGGCGACCGAAGCCACTCCCAGGTTCTCGGGCCCCGTGAGGAGTCGGGGGGGTCTGCAGTGGAGTGGCCCCCATGTTGTCCTCCTCTGCTTCGACAGCCTCTAGGGGGTAGACCCACGGCGAAGACGCCACTGCTCCAGGTCCATGGGCTTGTTTACACGTTCGCTCTTTCAGTTTTAATAATATGGCTTTTCTGTTGAGTCAAGGTTGGATGGGACTGAGATAGAGATGAGTGAGAAGGACGTGAGCGGAAGTGGGTGGGATACAGGTTGTCGCGGATTTGTGGTGGGAGTGGGGGTGGGCGTGGGTGGCCTACTCCCTCACTCTTGTCAGCAAATCAATGAGTTCTTATTATAAAGAACAATGGTATTGATCAAATTATGTGCAGTAGATATCATATGTAAATGATATCATAGTTTCATCTCAATGAAGGCAAGAAAATTTAAACTGTATTTTGATCAAAATGTTTAACTGGAATAAGGATAACCTAATTCCACTAGGATTCGCTTCTCCCACCCTTTTTCCAAAGGCAGGCTCCGGCCCTGATTGTGGAGGGAGGATAGACTGAAATATTGAAAATAAGGCTGTTCTTTGTAATGCAAAAAAATAATAAATAAAGTGCACAGTTCGTGTACATAGTTATTCCTAGTGCTTTTGCTTCCTCACTTCAAGTAAGACCTAATTTTGCACAAATAACAGCCCAGAACAAGGTCATTGTTTACACATTGATTTGGAGGGTTGTCTGGCGGGAGTACGTCCCTCATCATTCTCTGCAATCCAGTGAATGTTTATAATAAATAAATAGTGTTATGCACATAAACGCAGTAAATATCTCACATAAATGGTATCACAAATTGATCTCAGTGACACTAACATGAATGTGTAGTTTGATACTGAACAAGTGATAATGCAACTTGGAATCACGCTCCCACCCTCTTTTTTAAGTACTGGATCCGGCACTGAAAGGGAGGGAAATGCAGGATAGAAGATGTAAAAAGGCGCAAGCTGGGTGGGACGACATGAGGGAGTTAGGTATGATACAGTGGGGAAAGTGGATGGGGCAGAGAGAGGGAGATGTGTAGGAAAGAGGGATAGATGGGTGGGGTGGAGGAAGAGGTGGTGTGGAGAGAGTGGCAGTGAGGGACTTATAGAGGACGGGATGAACAGCTGCATGCTTATAATTGAGAGCGCTAAGATATGGATAATCTATGAATCATACAATGATGAAAGAGCATTCCTAACCTTTCTGTATTGCTGCTGATTACAAGGTATAATGTGGTATTCAGGCGGATCACATCACGTGAATGCAGAGGTTCCATTACTGACCGTAAAATTAGAGGGGGGTGACTTGTTTATGCCTTCACCCTCTCAGTTTTTATGTTTTGGTGGTCAGTGTTTGACAACAGGAGGGTGCGTGAGCTAAGGGGAAAGAGGTGGAAGGGGCAGAGAAAGATATATCTGTGGACAGGAAGTGAGTGGGAAAGAGGAATAGATGTGTTAGAGGGAGGTGAGTGGGACAGAGAGGGAGGGACATATGGCAGTGAGGTTGGTGGGACTAATGGAATGATGTGATATGGCAGGAAAGAGGGGAAAAAAAAATTGGAAACTTTGAGTGTGCGCAAAACAAAAGGAACGAGGATATAGTGAGAACAGAAGGAGAATAAACCAGAGGGAAAACCAGAAAGGGAAAGAAACCGCTGAAAACAATTTGAGGAACATGTTAGAGGAAGGATAAGTGGAAGATGATGATAAAGGGAGGTGCATACGGGAAAAAGAAGTACGAAGAAAATGGGGTAGTATATTCATGGGTTTACAAGGCTTTAATTCTGCGTAGGCGAAGTCAATAATATTCTCTGAAATGTAGGCGAGGTGGTGGTCGAATGGTTAAAAAATTGGTCTGCGTTCGAAAAAGATACTAGGCCGATCTCAAGCTGCGGCCGAGAATAGTTTAGCGATTGGAATTTTTGTTAAAACAGACATCACAGATCTTCCACAAAACCCACCGACATGTCAAAGAAACACGCCAGCTAGTGTCAACACACCACCTCTGAATAAGACAGCCTCAACATGTATTCAATATTGGCGGTGGGTATTAGCGCTGAAGGGGTGAAATGTGAAGGCGTGTGGCAAGTAAGAGAACTGTTGGCCTCAGGAAATGGGCTGTCAAGTCTATGCTTGAGTCGGACACTTAACAAAAATGATCAGCACCAGACTAGACGTACCAAACATGCCATTGAATATGCAATAGTCGTGGCGCGCGAGTCTGAGGTTAACATTATCGTGCTCTGGCAACCTACCCGTCAACAGTGCCTCCAATTTCGTGTATGATATGATACGCATGTGATTCGTGTATGTTGGTGGATAATAATATTCGTGTATAATATATTTGTGTATAATAATATGATTCGTGTATATGATACAAAATCAGACGCACTGTTGACGGGTAGGCTGCCAGGGTACGATAATGACAACCTCAGAGTCGTCTATCTATCTATCTATTGCCAGACGCCTCAATCCCGTTTGGGGTGGCCACAAACAAATCGCCTCCAAGTCGCCCTGTCCCCCGCCATTTCACTCCCCTGCTCCCAACTCACACCCCTCTCTCTCATATACCTCTCCACCCCATCCCTCCATCTCATCCTCGGCCTCCCCCTCCCTCTTCCCCCCTCCACCTCACTCACATACACTCTCTTCGTCAGTCTTTCACCCTCCATCCTCTCCACATGGCCAAACCACCTCAGTGTGTTCCTCATAACGCTTCCTATCACATCCACATCAACACCACAACGCTCCTTTATATCCTCATTCATCAGCCTGTCTCTCCATGTGACTCCACAGGCTCCTCTTAAATAACTCATTTCCACTGCTCTCACTCTTGACTTGTGTCCTTCCAACAACGTCCAAGCTTCACTTCCGTACGTTAGAGTTGGTATCACAATACTGTCATGTAGTAACTTTTTCACATCCATGCTCACTTCCCTGTTTCTTATCACTGCTTTCAAGGAACCAGCAACCTTTCTTCCCTGCTGTACCCTTTCAAGCACTTCACCCTCCAAACCTCCATACTTACTCATCACACTACCCAAGTACTTAAACGTACTCACACTTTCCAATTCCTCACCATCCAACCTCGCTGTACATTCACTGACTTCACCTCTCTCAAAGACCATCACTTTACTCTTCCCTACATTCACCTTTAGATTCCGTTTCTTACACACTCTCCCAAACTCATCCACCAAGACTTGCAGCTCTCCTTCGTCTTCACTCAACAACACAGTATCATCTGCAAACAACAGTACAGGGAGTTTCCAAACACTATCCTCTCTCACCATGGCCACTCCAACATCCACTACCCTACCCTGTACCTCTTTTATTACCCCATCCATGTACAGATTGAACAACCATGGAGACATGACACATCCCTGTTTCAACCCAACCTTCAAAGAATAAAATTCACTTAGATCACCATCCACACGCACTGCAACCTTCGCACCATCGTACATACTCTTCACAGCATTCAACAACTTTCCATCTACTCCATATATTCTTAACACTTTCCACAATCCTTGTCTATCCACCCTGTCATATGCTTTCTCCAAATCCATGAATGCCGCATACAACTTCTTTCCCTTCTCTAGAAACTTTTCCACTAAAGATCTGAGAATGAATATCTGATCTACACAACCTCTTCCCTTCCTAAAGCCTCCCTGTTCTTCTCCAACTAATTTCTCTGTTCTTTCTCTAACTCTGTCAATAAGTATCCTACCATACACTTTTCCTATTATACTAAGAAGACAAATGCCCCTATGGTTACCACACACTTCTTTTTCCCTTTTTCCTTTGTACAAGGGAATAATTATACCTGACTTCCAATCCTCCGGGACTCTACCTTCCTCCCAGGCCAATCTGCACATCTTCCACATCCATTCTACTACTATCTCTCCCCCATGCTTCAGCATTTCACCACTCACTCCATCAATTCCTGGGGTTTTCCCCGATTTAACTTTCTTCATTGCTTCCACAACTTCTATCCTACAGATTTCTTCCTGTCTTCTCACCTCCCTCCTTCTCCCAGCCATTCCCCAGCCACTTATACTCGCATTACTTCCATCCTCTACGTTCAACAATTCCTTAAAGTGTTCTCTCCATCTGCTCACCTTTTCTCCCTTTTCCACTAGTAATCTACCATTTTTATCTTTCACTCCCCTGCTAACTTCACTTCCACCCTGTCTTACTCTTTTCACCTCTCTCCAGAACATTTTCTTACACTCAAATTTCTTCCAAATTCCTCATCCACTCTCTTCTTACTCTCTCTTACTAATCTTTTCACCTCTCTCTTCCTTTCTACGTATAACTCTCTCTTCCGCCTCTCAACCTCTTCCACGCCCCTATTTCTCATCCATTCATTGTATACTTTCTTCTTTTGTGCCACAGCCTGTTTCACCTCTTCAGTCCACCACGCTGTTCCTTGCACCCCCCTCCGTCTTCTCTTCCTTCCACACACCACATCACATGCTGCACATATTTCTTCCGTAAATATTCTACACACACCTTCCACGTCTCTCATCTGCTCCAATTCATATTTGCCCAATCGTTCCTCCACTTCTCTCTTATACTCTGCCTTTTTCTCATCCTCCTGTAACCTTTCCACTCTCCTTGCAACTACTCCTTCCTCTCGTCTTTCCCTTCTTCTATTCCTCCAACTTTCTTGTACTTTAATTCTGGCCATCACCAAGTAGTGGTCAGAAAGTCCACTCCCCCAACCTCTATACACTCTTGCATCCATTACACATCTTCGCATCCTTTCATCCACACACACATAATCAATCATTGCCTTCCATTCATTCAGTTCACCACCCACCCTTCTCATCACTCGCCGTGTATACCTGTGAATCATTTTATGCCTGAAGAGGGTATTGGCTATCACCAACCCCCTCTCAGCACAAATGTCCACTAACGCACTCCCATTCTCATCTATCTCAGCAGGCACACCCCACTCACCAACTATTCCATCCATCTTCACATTCCGAACTTTACCATTCATATCACCAATCAAAAACACTCTCTCATTCCTTCCAAACTTTTCCATGCACACTTCTACATTGTCCAGAACTCTTCTCTCACTCTTCTAGCACGATCTTGCATTGGCGCATACACACACACAATCGCCCATATTTGTATTCCAACTTTCAACTTTACCCACACAATCCTTGACCCAACTGATCCATATTGTCTTATGCTCTTCTTCCATCTTTTACTCACAACTATACATACTCCTTCCTTTGCCCTCTCATTCTCACCTACTCCTGCACATATACCCCATCCATACTCCCATTCTCTCACACTTTCTCCTCTCCATTTTGTTTCAGTTATTCCACATACATCTACTTTCGCATCCTCAAGCACCTGGACAATCTCTCTCTCTTTCACCTCATCATTCGCTCCCCTTACATTCCAGGTTCCAATTACAATGTCCTTTGACCGGTCCTTGGTCGTCATCGTTTGGTCAGTCCTTGTCCGAGGCTTATTGTGCCGCGAATATAAGCATAAAGGAATATGTGTTACTGCAGAAAAATAGGGCACAGTATACCATCCATGAAATTCATTGGCAGCATACGAGTGCCCTCACCACCCATAGTCTAATAACAGTCGTGTAATCATACACTTCAAATATATATATTTTTTGCTCTGCTGTCTTCATCTTCAGCTCACAGAGATAGGTTTCATAGCAGTTTCTGTGTGTGTGTGTGTGTGTGTGTGTGTGTGTGTGTGTGTGTGTGTGTGTGTGTGTGTGTGTGTGTGTGTGTGTGTGTGTGTGTGTGTGAGAGAGAGAGAGAGAGAGAGAGAGAGAATGCTCGGCTTTCTAGGATGTGGAAGTATGGAGGCAAAACACAAGAAAGAGGGAGGAAGAGAGAGGAACATGGAGGAAATGGAGACGTAAATGAATGAAGTGAGTAGGTGGCGGAGGAATGAAGGGAGAAACAGGAGAGAAAACAGAACCAGGGGAGGTGGAATCGGAGAGATGGAAAGGGGGAAAGGGGTAAGAAAAAAGAGAGAAGCAAGAATAAACAGGGTGAAAGGGAGGGGAGGAGGAAAGAATCGGATGTACGGAGAAAAAAGAGAGGGGAAGCAGAGGAATGAACAGACAGGAGGGGAGCAGATGAGTGGAAGAGAGGAGATCGGAGAGAGAAGAAGAAAGGGGAACAGAGAAGGGAAATGGAGAGAGAGAGAGAGAGAGAGAGAGAGAGAGAGAGAGAGAGAGAGGGGGGGGGGAAACAGATGGAATGTGGAGGAGGTGGGTAGAGGGTTGGTAGGGTAGAGATCAGTGTGGGTAAGAAGATAAAGAGGAAGCAGAATGAAATGAAAAGGTGGTGAGAAGGATGGGAACCGAATAGAGAAAGGGAAAAACAGAAAGGAGACAATAGGAGGGGAGTAGAAGCTTAAGGATGAGATTTGCATAGGGGAACGAGAAAAGAAGAACGGATGGAACGCAATGAGGAGGGGAGACGGAAGAGGAGGAAGAAAGACGAGAAACATAGATGATGGAGGAAGAGGAATAAGAAAGTGGGGTGTTGGAAAGGCGGATGTGGGTGGATGAACGAAGGGGGTAGGAGAATGGGAAATTGAAGGAATAGGATAGGGAAGGAAAAGGAAGAAGGAAAGAGGGGATTGAGGACCTGGGGGAAAGGGGATGTGTTGTAGGAAGCATGAGGGTAGAGAGAAAAGGGAGAAAGTGAGGGGAGGTTCAGGTGAATGCAGGTTATATTGTGAAACGAAAATTTATGGAAAGAATGTGGGTCTGTAACATTTTCTTTTTCTGCCACTGAGCAACATGGACAAAAGCTGCAAAAATGAGAAAATCTGTGCCAGCTTACAGTTAAAAGGGTATAACTAAACTCCAACACAGTCATCCTCTTTGCTTCAGTGCCAACACCAAATAACAAAATACAGCTTACAAACCATCCACTCTGCTCGCACCACAACACACCACATGTACCATAGTGTAAACCTCCTCCCACACCACAGCACACTCACCACATGTACCACAGTGTAATGCCTTCTCCCACACCACAACACACTCACCACATGTACCACAGTATAATGCCTCCTCCCACACCACAGCACACTCACCACATGTAGGCTACCACACTATTCTACCACACTACAACACACACACACACACACACACACACACACACACACACACACACACACACACACACACACACACACACACAAAATGAGACATGCACATATTCAAGCACCACCCTCCTCTGCCCGCCTCCCCCATACGCGCAAACACTTATGAAGACAAACGGCCGTAGAACAAGAAAGCAAACATACTAACTCCGTCAGTACGACATACAGCACGAAATCTCACATCCATACACACGTACATACATAAATACAAACATATGCATACAAACAAAAGCAGGCATACACAACAGAGAAGCTCATACACGAGTATGCACATAGGAACATGCATGCATAGAAAACACACACACACACACACACACACACACACACACACACACACACACACACACACACACACACACACACACACACACACACACACACACACACACACACAGATTATGAAAGTATGTTTACGTGGAAAAACTCATAAAACACACTCAGTTTTTCAGAAATGCACATGAACACCCACACGTGCAAATACGTTCACATACACATTCTACATCCACATCCACATTCCCCCTCCATCACATGCAACAAAGCACACACACGATAACCATACTCGTGCACAAAAATCGACACATACACAGAAAAACGCTCATACTCGTACACACAGACATACACACCCTGACTGCCTGATGAAGTTAATGAGAGCCTCTGAGAAGCCTCTCCGTCCTTCACCCTTTCTTCCTCTCCTTCCCGTCTTTCCTCCTCTCCTCTTCTCTTCTTCCTCCTCCTCATCCACCAATTCCTTCCCCTATTGCTGCCCCTTCCAACTTTCCTTTCCCTTTCCCGCTCTCCTCCTTTATATCTCTTTCTTCCCCTATTCCTCCCTCTTCTCCTTTTCCTCCCTCCTCCCCTCTCTTCTTCTTATCAGCATTCTCCCCACTCACTTCTCCCTCCCCTCCGGCTTACTCCTCCTCTTTTTCCTCTCTTCCTCCTCCTCTCCCTCCTGTTCCTTCTTTCCCTTTCCATCTGCCCTACTTCTCTCCTTTCCCCTATCGGTCTATCCTACCTCACTCTTCTCTTGTCATCACCACCACCACCACCACCATCTCCTCCTCCTCCTCCTCCTCTTCCTTTTTTTTTGTTGTTGCTCTTTATCTCCTCCCCCCTCTCCTCCTCTCAGTGCCTCTCCGCTTAACTTCTTCTTCTGGTTCCTATTTCTTTCTTTTATTATTTCATCTTCCTCTCCCCTTTCCCCTCACCCCTCTTCCTTCCCCTGCAATTCTGCCTCTCAGTTCTTCTCTTCTTCCCTTTCCTCCTCCCACCTTTCTCCTTCGTTTTCCTCCTCTTCCTCCTCCTTTCACCCCCTCTCTCCCTTTCCCTCTCTCTGTCCTTCTTTCCTCCTCAAACTACTGCAGTTATGTCTTCTGTCTCTGCTTTCCTCCTCCCTCTATGTTTTTTTCATTTTCTTTTTCTCTTATTATTTTCTCTCCCCATTCTGCTTCATCTCTCTCTCTCTCTCTCTCTCTCTGTCCGTCACTTTCACATGATCTATCTCTCCATTTTCTCCTATCTTTTCGCGTGATATACAGTACGTTATGTTTGTCCATTCACTTTGCTTTCTCACACTGTATCTCTCTCAGGCAAGCCAGATCCCCCGCGGAATTGCACTGCGTCTCCTCGTTCCCGCACCTCCGTCCGAGTGAGGTGTGAGGCGGGGAGCAGTGGGGGCCTGACGCAGAGGTTCTTCCTACAGGCGATACTCCAGGCATCACCCACACCACACACAGTCAACTTCACCTCTAACTCACCAGCTTTTATCGTAAGTTAAAGAAGAATAAAAAGAATTAACAAAAAAACTGTGCACATTAACGCTTGCAGGATGAAAAGTCTTTCCACAGCTAAATCCAATCGTCTGGAGTTTGATGAAAATGAAAACTAAATGGAGTGAAGGGGAAGGGAAGGCACTCAACATTTGCCAAGTGTCATTTGCACTGACAGAACCTCCATTACAACATCTAAATTCACTGTAACACTGGGGATGTCAACTCTCAAAATTTTAGTCATTACCTGCAGTATATTTACTCTTTTAAGTTTAACTCATCTACTGATTTCAATTTTTTTTAGACTCTTGTAGGAATTCGATGCCGACTTCGTTCTTTATTTTTATAATTCCTAATTATTTCCTAAGATAATGTATGTACTGTCTCTCTATCTATAGTCAGAAGCCTTAATTACATGTCGACCTGTTCCCTGCCATTTTGCTGCCTTACCCCAACTTTCACTCCCCCCTTCTCTCATATACCTTTCTGCTCTGTCCCTCCCTCTCATCCTTGTCTCCCCCTCCCTTTCCCTCTTCCCCCCTCCACCGCACTCACATATACTCCCCTATTTAGTCTCTCACTTTCCATCCTCTCTACATAGCCAAACCGCCTCAGTGTGTTTCTCCAAATGCTTTCCATCACATCAACATCCACACCACCACGTTTCTTTGTTACTCGGTCTCCATATAACTCCAAAGGCTCCTCTCAAATCATTCATTTCCACTGCTCTCACTCTTGACTTGTGTCCTTCCAACAGGCTCCAAGCTTCACTTCCGTACTTTTGAGTGGGGATCAGAATAGTGCCATGCAGCGACTTTATTACTTCCGTTCTCACGTTCTTATTTCTTATCACTGATTTCAGTAAACCAGAAACTTTTCTTTCCTGCTGTGCCGTTTCCAGCACCTCATTCTCCTGTCTTCCATCCTTACTCATAACACTACTCAAGTATTTAAATGCACCCTGTTTTTCATTATCCTCACTATCCAGCCTCACTGTGCACTCAGTGACTTCATCTCTCGAAGACCATAATTTCACCCTTCCCTACATTCACCTTCAGATTCTCTTTCTTACATAGTTTCCCAAACTCATTCACTAAGCCTTGCAGTTCCCCATCGTCTTCACTTAACAATACAGTATCATCTGCAGACAGCAGAACACGAAGATTCCACACACGGCTGTCTCTCATTCAGGCCAGCTGATTCAGCATCCATTGTCCACCCTTGTATCAATTTTATAATTCCACTGATATAGAAACTGAACAACCATGGAAACATGACACACCCCTGTTTCAATCCAACATTCAGATAGAGGAATTCACTCAGTTCACTGTCCACACGCGCTGCAGCCGTAGCGCCCTAATACGTACCCTTTACTGCTTTCAACAGCTTCCCATTTACTTCAGATATTTTTAGCATTTGCCACATTCTGTTGCCTGTCCATTGTGTCATGTACTTTCTCCAAATCCATGAAGGCAGCTTAAAACTTTTCTTCCTTCTGTACAAGCGTTTCCACTAAACATCTTAGAATGAATAACTGATCTGCACAATCTCTTCCTTTCCTGAAACCTCCGTTCTTCTGCTATCTATCTATTGCCAGACGCTTTAATCCCATACAGGGTGGCCACAAACAAATCGCCTCCATGTCACCCTGTCCCCCGCCATTTCAATGCCCTGCTCCAATTCATCCCCTCCCCCCTCTCACATATACCTCTCCATTCCATCCCTCCACCTCATCCTTGGCCTTCCCCTCCCTCTCTCCCTCTCCACCTTACTCACATACACTCTCCTCATCAGTCTCTCACTCTCCATCCTCTCCACATGGCCAAACCACCTCAGTGTGTTCCTCCTAACGCTTCCTATCACATCCACATCCACACCACAACCCTCTTTCACATCCACATCCACACCACAACGCTCTTTCACATCCTCATTTGTTAGTCTGTCTCTCCATGTGACTCCACAGGCTCCTCTCAGATAACTCATTTCCACTGCTCTCACTCTTGACTTGCGTCCTTCCAACAACGGCCTAGCTTCACTTCCATACGTTAGATCTGGTATCACAATACCAATGCTCACTTCCTTGTTTCTTATCACTGCCTTCAAGGAACCAGCAACCTTTCTTCCTTGTTGTACCCTCTCAAGCACTTCACCCTCTAAACTTCCATCCTTACTCATCACACTATTCAAGTACTTAAACGTACTCACATTTTCCATTTCCTCCTCATCCAACCTCACTGTACATTCATTGACTTCACCTCTCTCGATGACCATATCTTTACTCTTCCCTACATTCACCTTTAGATTCCGTTTCTTACACACTCTTCCAAACTCATCCACCAAGCCTTGTAGCTCCCCTTCGTCTTCACTTAAACAGCACAGTATCATCTGCAAACAACAGTACAGGGAGTTTCCAAACACTGCCCTCTTTCACTAGGGCTACTCCAACATCCACTGCCCTACCTTCATTCATATACAAATTGAACAACCATGGAGACATAACACATCCCTGTTTCAACCCAACCTTCAAATAGAAAAACTCACTCAGTTCATTATCCACACGCACTGCAGCCTTAGCACCCTCATACATACTCTTCACAGCATTCAACAACTTCCCATCTACTCCATATATTCTTAATACTTTCCACAATCCTTGTCTATCCACCCTGTCATATGCTTTCTCCAAATCCATGAAGGCCGTATACAACTTCTTTCTCTTCTCTAGAAACTTTTCCACTAAAGATCTAAGAATGAATATCTGATCTACACAACCTCTTCCCTTCCTAAAGCCTCCCTGTTCTTCTCCAACTAATTCCTCTGTTATTTCCCTAACTCTGTCAATAAGTATCCTACCGTATACTTTCCCTATTACACTAAGGATACAAATGCCCCTCCGTTCTTCTCAGATTAATTCTTCTGTTATTTCCCAAACTCTCTAAGTAAGCATCCAACCGTATACATTTTCTGTTAGACTTGGAAGACAAATGCCCCTAAGACCAAGCACTTCTTTTTCCCCTTTTCCTTTGTGCAGGGGAATACTTCTACCTGACTTCCTATTCTTCAGGACGCTACCTTCCTCTCAGGCCAATCTGCACATCTTCCATATCCATTCTACTACTATCTCTCCCCCGTGCTTCAGCACATCACCATACACTCCATCACAATTCCTGGCGCTTTCCCCACATGACGTTCTTCATTGCTTCCACTACTTCCACCCTACTGATCACTTCCTTCCATCTCACCTCTCTCCTCCCAGCGAGTCCCCAGGCTGTTCACAGCTTAATAATGATTCCTGTCTGTGTTTCTGCTACACTGTCGTCTTGAACCTTTTGAGTACCCATTCTAAAATGTTCTACAACAGACTAACATACCATCATCTTATCACTGAAATTACCGCAGATATATGCACTGTTTGTTCTACATAACTAATTTTGTCTATCATCTCAATTTTATATATTATAAATCTTATTTTAGTTAGTTCTGCTATGCTTTCTCTTCCTTTACACCAAATAATTTTCAATATATTTCACCAAAATCTTCTTAGTCAACAGTCATGCGTCATATTTTTTCTGTTTTTCTTCGCTTTTGTCGTATTAGTGATCTGATTTTTTTTTTTTTCCCACATAAAAGTGTTTTATTTTTACCAATGTGTTTACACGCATTATCAATTTCGTGTTATTGTTTATTTACAGGGAATAGTTTATTGAGTTTTCTACTCATGATCCGTATTACCGTTTTTATATATTTCATTTTTTTTTCTTTTGAGAAATCAGTTATTAGATAACAAGAAAATAAAGTCACCATAATAATATTCTCCAATAAACGTTCGTATTATCGTCATGAATGGCAACACATCTTTCATACTGATTTAACGTAGTGAACCGAGAAAAGATGAGCATGTTGACAGGTAAACAAAAGTAGAACAGGATGAAATGTTTCCTCATTTTTTTTGACCCGCCTTTATCTTTATCTTTATTTGCTCATTTATTTATTTATTTTCTGCATTAAAATCTTTTGAGCTTTTCAATTTTTAATATTTTTGTTTCTTTTGCATTTCTTTTTTTCTGTTTCTGTTTCTTCAGAGAGAGAGAAAAAAAAGAGACCTGAAGACTCAAGTGCTCTGTACCTAGCATCCAGTGTGTCCTCTCATCACCTTCTCCTCTATCTCTTCCACCTTCCCTCACGTCTGTCTCTTTATATCTGCATAACTTCTCATGATTTTGATACTCTTTTATTTCTCAAACTTCTAGGTACTTTTTTTTTAATTTTGCCCAATGTACATAGTGGACGATGTATAATATCTCTCTTGGACAATGATGATAATGATGCTGGAGGAGGCTCGAGAGGAAAGCATTTTCTAAAGATCAGAAGCGTTCTGAAGCGCTAGTAATAAAGAAACTTTGCACAGTGGTAAGTATCTACCCAGACCAGGCCTTAGGCAAGGTGGGACCCCCAAAGGCTGCCCCGACAGGAGTGGAGAAGGGCTCCCAAGAGTTCTGCATAACATAGGTATGCACTGCCACCTTTCTTTCTTCTTAGTAAATGATATTTTGCAAAGTGGTAGACTTCCATCAAGATAAAGCTTGAAGCGAAGTAGGACTGCCTACCCACCACGAATAACGCCACACACACACACACACACACACACACATTTATATATATATATATATATATATATATATATATATATATATATATATATATATATATATATATATATATATATATATATATATATATATATATATATATATACAAAACTTTGCACAAAAGTGGATCTCCACCCGGACTATGGTACCAGGACCAGTATGTATAACCAATGTTTAATCCATCCTTCCATCATCCAATCATAAGTTGCCCGATGAGGAGAGCAGGAGCCCGGGGCTAGGCAAGCTGGTCCTGGCATTTAAGATGAAAGTGACCAGCCTCACTCATCCCTGAGTGACATTACATAAGCAATAAAACCCAACCACCCCTTGGATATAAATCTTCACTAGCTCAATCCGACTGGAGAGCCGTAATTACCCACTAAACCACCTGGCGTCAAAAATTGTTTATATGGTAACCACCCAGAGCAGTAAATGATTTCCTGGTGTACAGGACACCATTTGGCTTGTCATTCAGTGTAGAGTCACCCACAGGCAGAAGGAAGAGGAAAGAATGAAGGAAAGAAGGACAGAAGAGGGAATCTAAAACATCTAGGGTATCGAAATTTTGTACAGTGGTAGACCACCTGGACTAGGTTTTAGATAGCGTGTGTTCCCTTTGGGCTGCCCATCCCTCTCCCCTCCGTAAATAATAATTTCTCCTCCTTCAGAATACAGCAGGCATTAATGTGACTATCAAAGCTGTCCTTCATGTTGTTAGGGATTTATGTAGTATTGTTTGTGTGCCCTTTCAGCCTCCAGGCTTCATTGTTCCCTGCAGTTAAATGGGGCTGAACAGTTTTGTTGTACTTGTTTCCTAATTTAATTCCTTTTGGTAAGGGTTCTTCCTCATCCGTCCATTTCCTATTTGTCTGCTTTCATATCCTTGCTGATATCTTATAATTCATCCTTTTCTGGACTGCAGATTTGTGTATTATTTCATACTCTTTTCAGTCATTTTCAGCTCCACTCTGATATCTGTTCCCTATTGAGCGACTGTCAACTTCTTTCGCATTTGTCTTTACTTGCACATTTTCTTAACTGCATATTTACGTCCACGCATGCGACTGGGAGGGCAGTGTTATGTCATGTTGGACACGTGAGCGCGCGTGCGTGTGTGCCCGAGTGTGTGTGTCTGTGTGTGTGTGTGTGTGTGTGTGTGTGTGTGTGTGTGTGTGTGTGTGTGTGTGTGTGTGTGTGTATGTGTGTGTAAATAGTCTGAAGGCTTTGAAATTATCTTAATTCAACTTGGTAGAAGGGATGAGGGTTAACCAGGGGGGAAGCGGTCTATTACTTTTTAGAACAAAAAGTCAAAGGTCAGGGTTATATGACAAGGTCAATTTAATCGTTTTTCATTCTATGCAGACCAGTCTTGGTGAAAAGGGTGAGGGTAAGGCAGTAACAAAAAAAGTCGATTGTATGAACAGTGAGTCAAGTCAAGGTCACAGAGAAAGGTCAAATGTCAAGATCACAGGGAAAAGTCAGCTGAAAGTATTGACCAGTTTAGACGAAACCGATGGAATGGTTGACGACTAGGCAAGTACGATGGATTCGAATTTTAGAACAGTCAAAGGTTATGGTCACAGGGCAAGGTCAAAGTACGACTTGTGCGTGTTTCTGTGTGAAGTAGACTGTAGCACCAGTCAAACAGAGCAGTACTCCCGAGAGGTGAATGGCAAGCTGGTAATAGGGAGAGCTGGACCTCCTGTTTCACCAACCGTCAGGACTTGATCCTGACCATCTCCCTTTGCTGAACATTTTCAGGGCTCTAATTTACACAGAAAGTAGGCCAGCATACTCTCTTAATACATCTACCTTCAACTGTCTACACCACACTACATGCACATAAGATATCGCACATCCTATTCCCACTCCCTTTAGCGATGGCCACTGCATTATTGCTATCAAACAAGGTGGTACCTCAGATTGCCACCACCGGCAGGGTAGGGCTGGAGGCACAGGGTCCTCCCGGTCACCATCAAGCGACCGTGCCGGCAGCGACTGTTGCAATTTCCAGTCATGCTCGTCAGCGGAGAAGTGAAGGTGCGGTCGTATATTTTACCATAATCTGTGACCTTAGCACCAACCTAAATTCAGTTCATTTTTTCCTGCAGTCCATATCCTCTCTGGCCTTATTCCTTACAGAACCACAAATTTCACCCTCTGTAGAAATATCCCATTTTGTTTTCCTGGTTACCATCTCCTCACAAATTTCCATAACAAGGGCAGCACCCTTTGTTATATCAAATCTCAGTATGCAGTTGACACTATTTTAAACTTCTCTTCATCCAGTTTTGATTACTCATTGTATAAACTAAATTGTCTTAATATTACCAAATATATATTTTTAGTCTATCGTTTCCCCAGTGAATCTTCAGAACCCAGTGTACAGGTATTTGACTACAAATCCACACAGCTGAGAAGCCTTAACCTTGCCCTTAGCACCGAAATTACCATTTTGGGTGATTTTAACGTACATAATGATGAATGGTTATTGTATCCTGTCAGGACTAACGATGCTGGTCTAGAGTGTGAGCTGTTTGCAGAATCGTTCAATCTCACGCAGTTGGTAAAGCAACCAACCAGAATACCAGATAACCCTGACCATAATGCCCATCTCTTGGAGCTATTCCTGACAAATAATCCAGATCAATACAAGATAGAGGTACTGTCACCACTTGGATCCTCTGACCACAATCTCATCAAAGCCTCGTTAGTTATTCCCCCAAAACCTCCCCGTTCTGACCCTGTCAGGGTGACCCGATGCCACTTTGATAGGGCAAACTGGGATGGATTTAGAAATTATCTTGCTGACCTTCCATGGCAGTCTTTCCTCTCTAGTGATGCCAGTTCTACCCAGTCCCACATTTGCGACTTACTACTAGCTGGTATGGATTTATTCATACCAAGTCAATAGTTCACTAAATGATCGAACTCTCCAAAATGGTTTGATATCAACTGTGCCAGAGCAATAGATAAAAAATCATTAGCATATAACTCTTACTTAAAATGGAAAACATCTGAATCACTCTTTTAATTTAAAATTGCTAGAAACCACGCAAAAGCTGAAAAAATCTTGCTAAAACAAATTTTCTTCAAAATCAAGCATCAAAACTACTGAACAGCCCTAATGACAATAGAATATTCTTTCAATAATAGCTTTAACATCATCCATACCCCCACTAAAATCTTCAGATGGCAACATTACAAATGACCGGCGTAGGAAAGCAGATATCTTTGCCAGTACATTTGCCAGAAATTCTACCATAGAGGAATTCAGCCAGAACGTCCCAGTACTAGAACTTGACTCTCCCGAAATTATTCCACTTAAAATTCAGACAAGACATGTAAAATCCATCCCAGACAATTTACCTACCAACAAAGCTCCAGGACCAGATGGAATTCCTCCAATTGTTCTGAAAAAGTGTTCCCCAGAACTTGCCTCTGTTCTAGCTAAATTATTCAGACTATGCATACGTACTTCTTCATTCCCTAATTCATGGAAAGAAGCCAATATCCACTCAGTTCCATAGAAAGGAAGTTCCTTTGACTCCTTTGATTACAGACCAATAGCTGTCACTTCTCTTGGTAAAGTATTTGAAATTTTAATTAAATAAGCACAGAGTTAAGCCTTGAATCCAAAAACTTAATTAATGATAGACAATGTGGTTTTCGCCACGAAAGATCCACCATTGACATACTTAATCTTCTGACTCATACCATTCATCAATCAATCGACCTACATGGTGAAACTCATGGAGTAGCCCTTGATATTTCTAAAGCTTTCGACAGAGCATGGCATCGTTCCCTGCTGTCAAAACTCCCTTGCCATGGACGAACGTCTTTTGTTCCTCTGCTTTCCTCATATATCAGCAGCAGAAAAATACCTGTAAAAGTAGATGATGTATATTCCAATTTCCGTTCAATTAATCCTGGCTTGCCACAGGCATCAGTTCTGGCATCAACACTGTTCCTGGTTCATATTAATGATCTCTTATCTGTCACCCACAGTCCCATCCATTCATATGCAGATGACTCAACACCTCATAGTTCATTCACACTCAGACAATTACAAAGTCTGATATCTCTAACTCTCAACTCAGTACAGCCATCTCCATAAATCAAGACTTATCTACAATCAATGAATGGGGACAAAAAACTTTGTCTCATTTAATGCTAGTGAAACCAAACATATACAATTTATTAATAGACAGATATTGCCAGATACGTATATTACCTTCAGTGCTACTAATATTCCCATCTCCAAAAGTATTGAAATTCTCGGTGTCTCGCTGACCAATGCCCTCAGCTGGACCTCTCATGTCAGATCACTTGCTAAAACCGCCTCAAAGGGACTTGGATTATTGAAAAGAGTCCGTAACTTCTTCACTGACAAGCAGTAAGCTATAATTTCTGAGAGTCATGTGAGCTCCCAGTTTGAATATTGCACACCCTTGTGGAGTGGATGTGGAAAGGTTGCATTAAAACAACTACACAAAATTCAGAACAAAGCTTCAGGAATTATTAATAACCCTGCTATTATAAACAAACTGCCTCCCCTAGAAGTGAGAAGGAATGTTGCCTCCATTGCATTATTTTACAGGTATTTTTATGGCAAATGCTCAGACGAAGTTGCATCCATTGTGCCACCTCTCCATGCCATCCCTCGTGCTACACGGGCAAGTGGCAGCGCTCATGACTGGAATGTCACTCAGCCATATTGCAGAACTTCTGCCTATCAGAATTATTTCATTCTCCAAACTGCATCTCTCTGGAACTCACTTCCCCAGAGTTGTTTCCCTCCAAACTTCAACCAACAGCAGTTCAAGTCCAACTGCTACAGGCATTTTATGAATGGAGAACACCAGTAATCTGGTGTAGGGATTATTTATTTTTTTTACTCATTTGTTTTTCCTTCCTCTGTTCTGTCATTAAAAAAAAAAAAAAATAATGTAGTTTTCATCTGATTTGGACCAACTTAAAGGAAGGGTTAAGGATCAACCATAGGCTTAACCTACTATTTCGAATACAGTATGTAAGATATCAAGATGAAATGGGAAGGTCAAATTAACAAGTTTTGATCCAATTTATACCAAACTTGGTGGAAGGATTTAGGGTAAGGATAGGCTGAAGGGATCTTTTGAGCAAATTTGGTGAGAGGTTATGGTCAGAGGCCAGGATCAAATATTCGACCCTTTAACTCAAATGGAGTTGACCTGATACGAACCAAACGTACCGAAGGGACTGAGAGTCAGTCAATGAAAAAAAGAAGTCAGTTTTGATAAAAACAGTTCAAAGGTCGGGCTTACAGGACAAGGTCAACCCAAACAGTTTTTACCCGATCTGTACCATTTCTGTGGAAGGATTAAGGGTCAGAAAAGAATAAATACTTTTTTTTTTTTTTTAGCAGCAATCAGTCGAAGATTAAGGTTACAGGACAAAAGCCTTATGCACGACCCTGAGACCAGATGTGGCGCGTGGGTGTTGCACTGAGTCATCCTTCCTGTCTATCTATCTATTTACCTAGGCTGCTTCCCCCAGGAAAGGGAGGTAGCCGAGACAGGACGACACACTCCCAATTTACTCATCCACTCAAACACATTCATTCACATCTTAGCCCCAAAGGGAAGAAGGGACAGATCCTCACCGCACCACACCGCACGAGGGTCAGCTGCGCAGTGCAATCCTTCCTGCTGTCTATTATCCATTCCCCCCACCCCCTCTTTCTTTTTTTGTCACCACCGTGCATCACATGTTTCTCCTTCTCCAACCTCCCCCCCTTCTTCTTCTTCTTCTTTTTTTTTTAATCTCCGTATTTATCTGTCCTTCTATCTACTCCCCTTCATCTCATTTCTCGACTGTTGCACTTTGTCTCGTGTGTTTTTTAAGTTCTCACAATATTCCCTTGCCACCTTTCGCTCCCCTCCCCTCTTTTTTTTATTTTTTAATACCTCTCTCTTTTCAGTATTTCCTGTTTATAAGTTTACTGTACTCATTTCCCCATACCTTTCTCTAGTCTTTCTATTTCCTTTTATTTTTTTTTGTCTCTGGTTCCTGTTAATACATTATCAGCTTTTGGCGCCAAGTTGTTTTACCTTTACCATTTTTTAGCGCTTTGTATTCCTGTTTTCTTCTAGTTTCATTCACTTTTATTTCACCCCTTGACTGTTTGTCGTTTTTCTTAATTTGTATTCGTCTATCTTCTTGGCGTTTTTAAAAAATCACTCTTTTTCACCATTTTCTGCTTCCACCTTTTCTGAGCTTTGTAGCTTTCTGCTGTATTTATACCTTCTATTTCCACATGCTTTCACCTACCCTATTATCTCTTCTCCTCTTTTTTGTTTATTCTGTTTATATCCTATTTTCTCTGCTTCTTTCGTTTTGAACATGGGATTGTTATTACTTTAACTTCGCTTTTCCCCTCGCTTTCACCTGTCCTCCGTGCCACTTGTCTGTCATTTATTTCCATGCTTCAGCATTTTCCAAGTCGTGTTTTAGTTTTCTCCTGTTATTTTTCACACATTCACTTCATCAACAAATATGCATCCTCTCATCATTCCTTCTCTCTCTCTCTCACACACACACACACACACACACACACACACACACACACACACACACACACACACACACACATTTTCATCTCTTTTTCATACAGTACTTTCGTTCCTCGTTTCTTTTAATTTCTTCTGATTTTCTTTCTTACACATTATTTTTGCCCCATTTTCCTCCAAACCTTCCACTCCAGTGTCTTTTTCTCTTCCGTCCAGTTTGCTGAATACAGAACAAGTCCCGAAACCTCCTCCTCTTGCCCATTCCTTTTGTCTTTCTCATAGTTTCGCCCCGTACCATACAGTGGGGACGTAACTGTATTTGCTTGTTTTTTTATTTTTTTTCTGTCTCATTCTTGTTGTTGTTGTTGGTGGTGGTGGTGATGTTGTTGTAGTTGTTCGTCATCATCATCATCATCATCATCATCTTCTTTCTGTTTGTTTCTTTGTTTCTTTCATTCAAATGCCTTTTTCAAAGTGGCGCCAATCCTTTATTTATCCACTAACTCGCTAGAAACTCTGTACTATAGTTCCTTGGGAAATACTCAAAACAATTTTTCTTTATACAATTTTGATGTTTTAAAGTGATATATGTGATCGAGGTCAAACCATACAAACACAACCTCTTAAATCTTATGTTTTTGTATTTTCAAGTAATTATCACGGCAGATTACACTCAGGTATACCAGTGTTATTTGTCTGTGTGGAAACCAGGCTGGACATGGCTGGTACTGTTGGAAAAGTTGACAATCTTTATATAAATTTTTTCTTCCTCCCCCTACATCCTTCTCCCTATCCGTCCATCCTTTCTCCGTCTACGGCCACCTGTCACCTCTTTCCACTCTTCCTCCTTCCTACCTCCTCTTCCTCTTCCTTCCCCTTTCTTCATTCTCCCCTTTCTAAGCACTTTTCGTTTGATATATTCCTTACTACCTCTCTCTCTCTCTCTCTCTCTCTCAAAGAATTTCTTTTTAGTCCTGTTTTAATTATCCCTCCATTTTCCTCTATTTTTTCTCTTCTTCGTTCCTACATGGATCTTTTCCTTTTTCTCTCCTACACCAATCCCTGGTATACTTGTGGAATTAGAAGGTTTCATACCCTATCTTCATTAGTGATATGCTACTGTAATATACTTTGATGTTCGTGCGTATGGTAATTATATATCTTATTTTATAACTCTGCACCTTCCCCTAACAGTGCCAATATATTCCTACTTTTCTCCCACTCCCTCCCTCTTCCCCCACTTCCACACAGTGTCAACCCCTCCCAATTCGCAACCCTCCTACTAACCCCTGCTCCCTACTGCTGGTCACACCCACATTCCCTGTCACTTACCGTTCCTCTCCAACTCCCACTCCTCGAATCCCCCCTACCCCCAAGTTTTCCCCCAGCGCCTCAACATACACTTCCATTCCCCTGTTTCAACTTTTTCCTTAACTCCCCTCCCTCACCCTATCCCACTTCCTTTATCATATTCTCTGACCTTTCACCCTACACCCTACTCCATTGATCCTCTCCTTTCCCCAACTCCCAATTCCCACACTCCCCTGCCTCTTCCCCATTCCTCCCTTTTACCCTCTCATATTCCCACTCCACCCACACACACCTCTCCCCGTTTCCCCCACAGGTTGAGGGTCTGAGGGCAGGAGGTCGGTATCAGGTGCTCGTGTACGCCTACAATGAGAAGGGTAACAGCGCCCCCTCCCGCCTCACACTCGATAACGTGGGCATCACCAACTCAGTGTTCCAGACCCACGGTGAGAGAGAGAGAGAGAGAGAGAGAGAGAGAGAGAGAGAGAGGGGGGGGGGATGAAAATTGTTCTGCACCGAATGTAGCTGCTCATTTTGCCTGCCATTTTCGTAAGGACAAATTACTTAATTAGCGAAGAAGCGTAATATAACAGTTTGCCTTCATATTTAGCAGTTGCTTAACCAATCAAGAGGTTTCATAGGAAACCGGCCAGGTTCCAGCGGATATCTTTTTGGAGAGAATGGAGTAAATTTTTTCTCTTCTACTTTGTAGCCTCTTGAAAAACGCACTGTATGCTGAAAAACAGTCATTTATTTAAGTGTTGGTTTCTGCACCACCTTTTTTTTCGTCGGTATTAATTTCCTTTTGTCCCTTTTAAGTCTGTGGCACAATTAGGAATCGTGATATAAACCACCAAATGTGGTTCGTGTTTTGAGGGAAGAATGGAACATACCAACAATTAAAGCTCATGCCTCGCCTTTCAGTCGCCGGTTGATGAATAGAAGTGTGCAATACAGAGAGGTATGGGCACTTACGGTCGATGGTGTTTTGATGAGCGAGGTTTTCACTATTTGTGTACTGTATATGTACATGTTTTGCATCTACTTGTTCAAGTTTTCTTAATTAGGATCAAAAACTGTCGTATATGGAACAGTTCCTGGCTAATCTGGTTCTCTCTCGTATATCGATGTCCTCTATATGAATACATGTGCCTCACCTGACATTCAGCATGTGAATGCAGGTGTATAATGTTGATGGTGCTCTGTTGGTCGAGGTAATTTATCCATTAGTATTAGAATACTAGCTACTTTAGGTTCCAGTGCAGGGTAGCAATTTGTTTGGTACATTTATCGCTGTTAGAATCCTAAATTAGTTTATTTTTCTCTGTTAAATTTAGTTAATATTATCGAAAAATACAAAATACAAAATATATATTTTAAAAATGGATTAATGACCAGGATCTTCTGGCAAGTGCTCGATAACCAAAATTTAATATATTTTTTTTATGTTTAGCTATTGGTCTCATTAGGTCTTAGTGTAGCATGGCGATTGGTCTGTTGGGTTTCTCGATGTTAGGGTTATGGATTAGTTTTTTTTTTTATTATCCTTCTTGTTGACAATGTTCAAGCCTGTAGTTTTTTGTTTTGTTTTTTACTGTATTTCGTTTTCGCACGTACTGAAGTATATGAATGGTTATATATCAGTAAAACGGTTAATGACATATCTATAAAAACAAAATATACTCGGCTTAATGACTTAGGCGATAGCAAAAAAAAGTTTTGCTTGGTTCAACAAACGACTCCACTCGCAGGTTAGCTGAGTCCCTCCAAACAGATCAGCATAAACTTCCGTACCGGTACATTTCCGCCAGACATCCACTCCTCGCCTCATTTTTTAAACACTGACAATGGTAATTTTGTTTCGTTTCTGACACAATCTATATATTGCCATACGCCTTAATCCCGTAAGGGGTGGCCATTTGACTTTTGAGTTATTTGTTATATGGGGAGGGGCACTAACCCTCCACCAACCCACTTGCTGACACGTAGGGAGCATGTATGGTTTAGTTATATGGTTACCACCCAGCGTTGTAAATGGTTTCTTGGTTTAGAGGACACCATTTGGCTTGTCACTCAATGTAAAGCCACCTGTAAAGGAAAGAAAAGCAATAAGAAGTGACAGGAAAGATGGGAGAAATAGGAAGAGAGGAGGGCAGGATCAGAAAAAGAATGATAAAGGCTAAGGAAGAAGTAGGCAGCACTACATCAAGTGAGTGGATGATGGTCGCAACCACCATATATATATATATATATATATAGTCTCATCAGCCGTTTGAGTGTCCACTGCAGGACCGGCCTATCCCGACCGAAGTGGGGACGATACAGCCAATGTATCTCTACCAAGTGGCTTAGTCTGTCTGGTAGAGACTGTATGTAGGGTAAGAAGTGCTTTTAAGTGTAATTGTTGTGTTGGAGTGGCTTTGGATGTGTGTGTCGTCTGTGAACCAAGTGTAATCAGCCCGCGGAAGCCGACTGGGTGCAAACATACTTTACAGTATGCGACACTGGTTCAACCACAGCACCCCTTGTGTCCGCCAATGCAGTACGTGGCATGAAGAACGCTCCCAAAGTTTATTACCCTGGCGGGGCGCGAACCCTCGTTCTTCAGTGTACGAAAACGCACACTTTACCACTGTACTATTATATATATATATATATATATATATATATATATATATATATATATATATATATATATATATATATAAACAATACCGTCATTTTGAGAGAGAGACGGAACCGAAATACTAGAAGAGAAAATCATCTTTATTGGGTAACATTTCGCCTCTCCCTTAAAGCTGCCAGACCTAAAAGTAGACAAATAATTCTGTCATAGGATAACATCTGTTTTAAGTAAATTAAATAACACGAAGAGTCAAGCGACAACATCAATGACTACAGTCATATAACCGAATTAAATAAATAAAAGAAAGGAGAATATTAAATAATAAGCAAAAACTGATCTTTAATTCTTAATGGATTCCTTCCTCCCCAATTTTTACTCGTGACTTGCACTTAATTGCTTCTCTGTACCATTCGTGAATTTTTTTTTTCTTTTGCTTGTTATTTATTAATTCTCCTTTCTTTTATTTATTTAATTCGGTTATATGACTGTAGTCATTGATGTTATCGCTTGACTCTTCGTGTTATTTAATTTACTTATAACAGATGTTATCCTATGACAGAATTATTTGTCTACTTTTAGGTCTGGCATATTGAAGAGAGAGCCGAAATGTTACCCAATAAAGATGATTTTCTCTTCTAATATTTCGGTTCCGCCTCTCTCAAAATGACGGCATTGTTTATATATATTGTTACATAGCCTATGATTTCATCATCCTTTGTGTAATTCTAACGTACAGTATGCTGCATGTTTGATCACGAGCGTGTTCGACCTCACTCCCCCCTTCTACCCTTATAGTAGAGTAAGTCGTTCTTTCTGTTGTTCAGAGCAGGATTGTCAACTCTTTGTCCCCATGGCTTCATTTGCGCGTCCTTCTTACAAGTTGTATCAAGCTCTGCCGGCCCCTATATAATGAGCTCAGTCTCTACATCAATTGCCACTTAGATCTACTCCTCATTTTGCTCACATCTCTGTCATCCCCTGTACAGTTGTTATTATTGTGAGTGCTCAGGAAGTCTCCAGCCATCTAATTGCTGTGTAATTTGAGTATGAGTGTTATTACATTTTGTTCTTGTGCTGTGTAGCATAAGGTGTTAATTTGTAGGCCTAGTGAGGTTTTTGTGATTAATATAAAGTTTGGATGTCAGTCATTGTTAATAATATTTTGTATCTGTAATAATTTATCTTGCAATAACTGAGCATTACCCAGTGTATTTTCATTTTATCAGGGCTGACTTAGATAAATTTACTCTTGCTAATTTCGTGTTAATAGAGGCTATTGCAGTTAACCATATATTTAACCTGTTTTTTGCCATTACATTATCCTTATGAGTCCTGAATGTTTTGTTGTTAGTTTGAGCATTAAACTTTAACTTGTAATTTTACCTAACTCTTTGTTTTGAACCTGGAACTTTGCGGGACAGTTTTCTCTGTTCCGTAACATAAATTTGGCGACCTCTTATCAGGATATTCAGGATATTATCATAAGGATATTGCTTGATATTTTGTGACTGTGATTTATTCATGATGTCTACTATTACTACGCTTGATGAAGCCAAAGATTTTTTGTCAAATGTGCAAACAGTGTGTGATGTAGAAAACAGAACAAAGAATGAACTTAAGCTTGTTGCTGAACAATTGGGAATTGCTGTTCGCTCTCATCATTCTAAAGATCAAATTGTTGACATGATTAATGAAAGCTTGTTTAATGTAACTCCTCCAAATGAGCAAACGCAGATTGAATTAGCTAAGTTACAGCTAGCCCTGCAGGAGGCTCGTGTTAAGGAGGCTGAATTTCAGGCAAATGCTAAGGAGGCTGAGTTTCAGGCACGTGCTAAGGAGGCTGAGTCTCAGGCTCGTATTCAGGAGGCACAAATTGAAATTGCTAGGATTCAGGCAGACCATGAGTATCGCATGAAACAAGGTGGAACTGGATCATCTAGCTCTGATGATTTTGATGTGGCTAAAAATGTTAAATTTGTCCCTCCTTTTAATGAATCTGATTTAACAAAGTATTTTCAGTTGTTTGAGAGGGTAGCTACAGGTTTTAATTGGCCAAAAAAGTATTGGCCAGTACTCCTTCAAACTGTTCTCACCGGTAAAGCTCAAGTAACTTATGCATCTTTGCCTCAGAATCAATCTGATAATTATGATGTAGGCTGAAGCCTATAGAGTAAAATTTAGGACAACTTATAAGCCAGATAAGCAATCCCATGTTAAGTATGCAAAAATCAAAGAAGATCTGTTAGAGCAGTGGTTAAATTCTAAGAATGTGGATTCTGATTTTGACAAATTTAAGCAGATGATTTTGCTGGAGGACTTCAAAAGGTGTATTACTAAAGATGTAAGCCTCTATCTTGATGAGAGAAGAATAGATAATTTGTCTGATGCTGCAGTTTTAGCTGATGAATATGTTCTCACTCACAAGAGATATTCTAAAGAAAAAGGGAAAGCTGAGAGTAAGTACGTTGCCTCTACTCAGAGTACAGGTAACAGGAAAGAGAATAAAGATGATGTTTCTCAGGAAGTAAATACCAGCTTCACCTCTAGATTTCAGAAAAGTAAATTTACTTATTGTAGTAAGCTTGGTTATACTACGGAGAAATGTTTCAGGAGACAGCGTGATGTGAACAAAAAGGAGTCTTTAAATATTCAGTCAATTGGTCTAGTGTCCACCCTTGAGAGTTCCAAGAATTCTTTTACTGAGTTAACTGAACCTGCTTTGAGGGGTAAATTAAATTCTCATGATGGAGCTCCTCTTTTGAGCAGTGACGTGGGTGACACTCTCTAGAGTTCATGTGCTAATTTCCTGTCTGATGGTTTTGTCAGTCCTCTGGACAGTAATGACAGGAAATCAGTTAAAATATATCGTGATACAGGTGCTTGCCAATCCCTTATGCTGACCAGTGTTCTAGGCTCTAATGTTAATTCCTCTGATGAAACTGTAATCTTACAAGGTGTAGGGAATAATTACTTCTCTGTCCCTCTGTGCAGAGTGAATTTAGAGTCTGGTTTTGTTAATGGTTCCGTTATGGTTGGGTTGGTTGAGACACTCCCAATGTCAGGTGTAACTTTCTTACTTGGAAATGATATTGGTGGAAGTCAAGTGTGTCCAGCTCCTCAGTTGTCTAGTGAGCCAGTGGCTGCGGCCCAGGATTGTGATGTCCCTGATGTGTTCCCTGCATGTGCTGTCACTAGGGCTAAGTCTAAAGTTACTGGTGACTTAGAGGATAATGATGATGATGATGTTATCCTAGCTGACACTTTTCTTGCTAATTTGGACCACTCACCAGATGAGGCAGTACCCCGTAGTGTTGATAATTTGTCTCGTCAAGAGTTGGTTGAGTTGCAGGTTGCTGACCCTGAGTTGAAAGGTCTAGCTAACTCTGCTTGCAGTGAGGAAGAGTCAGCTGGTGCTTCTACTTGTTATTATATAAAGTCAGGAGTACTTATGAGGAAGTGGAGACCCCCAACAGCATCAGCCGACTGTGAATGGGAGGTTGTACATCAAGTTGTCATCCCTCGTGTTTGTAAGCAGGATATCATTAGAGTGGCTCATGATTCCAGTTTGGCAGGACACCTTGGAGTGAGGAAGACTGTGGCACGCATTTTGAAACACTTCTACTGGCCAGGTATCTTCAGGGATGTTTCCTGGTATTGTAAGTCTTGTCACACCTGTCAAGTTGTGGGGAAGTGTAATCAGACCGAAAAGGTTGCACCTCTAGTTCCCATTCCTCCTTTTGAGGTGCCATTCACCCGTGTGTTGGTGGATATTGTGGGCCCTCTTCCTAAGACTTCTTCAGGATTTTCTTAAGTGTTGACCCTGATTGATATGGCTACTCGTTATCCTAAAGCCATTCCACTTAGAAATATCTCAGCAAAGAACGTGGTTAAGGAAATGCTTGGGTTCTTCACAAAGTTTGGTCTGCCCAAGGAGGTACAGTCCGACCGGGGAAGTAATTTCATGTTAAATGTTTTCAAGCAGTCTCTGAAAGAGTTGGGCATCACCCAGATCACGTCTTCAGCTTACCATCCCCAGACCCAAGGAGCGTTGGAGAGATATCATCAAACACTCAAATCGATGCTCAAGAAATACTGTTTGGAACATCAGAAAGACTGGGATAAAGGTCTTCCATTCATTGTATTTGCCGCAAGAGAATCTCCAAATGAATCACTGGGCTTTTCACCCTTTGAACTACTGTTTGGCCATGAAGTAAGAGGACCCCTTAAGCTACTCAAGGAATGCTGGCTGTCGGAGGAAGATGACGTCAACCTGCTGGAGTATGTGATGAAGTTCAAAGAACGGTTGTCCACTGCTTTACAGCTGGCGAGAGAGAATTTAGGAGCTGCTCAGGAGAAGATGAAGACTTGGTGTTATAAGAAGTCTAGGTTACGCCACTTTCAGCCAGGAGATCAGGTTTTGATTCTGCTACCGGTGCATGGGCAACCTCTTCAAGCCAAGTTTAGTGGTCCTTATTTCGTGGAGAAGAAACTCAGTGATGTCAACTATGTCATCGCCACACCAGATCGTAGAAAGAACAAGCAACTTTGTCACATCAACATGCTAAAGTTATATCACAGGCGGGACGAAAATAACCCAGTCTGCACTGTAGCTGTTCCACCCGAGTCTGCAAGTGAAGTTCTCCCATGCAGCATGAGCCTGAGTGATAGTTTGGGGAAGAATCCTGATATCATGAATGATCTCCAGACTAAGCTTTCTCATCTAGCTCCCGAGGAAAGGCAGGAGTTTTCGGCATTACTGCAGTAGTACCCGCAAGTGTTCCGTGCCACTCCAGGAAGAACCACTGTGTTGATGCATGATGTCGATGTTGGAGACGCAAAGCCAATTAAACTGCCTCCTTACCGTGTGAACCCAGTGAAAGTTCCTCTCATCCAGAAGGAGCTTGGCTACCTGTTGGACCACAAGATGATTGAGCCCTGTCAGAGCGAGTGGAGTTCTCCTGTCACTCTAGTCCCTAAGCCAGGTGGGTCACAGCGGCTTTGCATCGACTACAGACGTGTTAATCAGATAACCAAAACAGACACTTACCCTCTCCCTCGTGTGGAAGATTGCATAGACAAGATCGGAAAGGCTAGGTACATAAGTAAGTTTGATTTGTTAAAGGGATACTGGCAAGTACCTATGACTGAACGTGCTAAGGAGATCTCATGTTTTGTAACACTAGGAAAGACTTTTGCATGTTCTGTAATGCCATATGGTATGAAGAATGCACCAGCCACATTTCAGAAGCTCATGAATGTTGTAACAGAGGGTTTGGCAGGGTGTGTTGTTTATATTGATGATGTATTAATCTTCAGTGACAACTGGAAAGATCACCTATGCCATGTCAGTAAATTTCTTGAGCATTTGGTTCAGGCTAATCTTGTAGCTAATTTATCAAAGTGTGAGTTTGGTCAAGCTAAAGTTCAGTACCTTGGGTACGTAATTGGTGATGGACATGTTGCACCACCAGGAGCTAAGGTTCAGGTTATAAGTGATCTTCCCAGACCTAAAAGTAGGAAAGGGCTACAAAGATTTTTGGGAATGGTAGGTTATTACAGGAGATTTGTTCTTAACTTTTCAATTCTTGTATCACCACTTACAGACCTACTGAAAAAGGGAGTTAAATTTGTCTGGACCGATAACTGTGAATCCTCTTTCAGGAAACTTAAAGCTATCGTATTAAGTCAGCCAGTGCTCGCTACTCCAAATTTTGCTAAGCCTTTTAAGATGGCTGTTGATGCAAGTGATACAGGAGCTGGGGCTGTTTTGCTGCAAGAGGATGATCAGGGTATTGAACACCCTGTATCTTATTACAGTAAGAAGTTCACTCCACCTCAAAAGAACTACTCAACTATTGAGAAAGAGCTTTTGGCCTTGATTTTGGGTTTACAGCATTTTTCATTTTATTTGTGTTCTGGTTTGGACCTCATAGTCATTTATACCGATCATAACCCACTGAAATTCCTTAGTAAGTTTAAAGATAAAAATCAGAGATTGACAAGATGGAGTCTACTTCTTCAGGAGTATTCATTAGACATACAACATGTCAAGGGGAAAGAAAATGTTATTGCAGATTGCTTATCTAGACTTTAGACAGATTGTTTTAGAGTAATAAGAAATTTCCCTAGTAAATTTCTTTTTCTTTGTGGGGAGGTGTTACATAGCCTATGATTTCATCATCCTTTGTGTAATTCTAACGTACAGTATGCTGCATGTTTGATCACGAGCGTGTTCGACCTCACTCCCCTCGTCTACCCTTTTAGTAGAGTAAGTCGTTCTTTCTGTTGTTCAGAGCAGGATTGTCAACTCTTTGTCCCCATGGCTTCATTTGCGCGTCCTTCTTACAAGTTGTATCAAGCTCTGCCGGCCCCTATATAATGAGCTCAGTCTCTACATCAATTGCCACTTAGATCTACTCCTCATTTTGCTCACATCTCTGTCCTCCCCTGTACAGTTGTTATTATTGTGAGTGCTCAGGAAGTCTCCAGCCATCTAACTGCTGTGTAATTTGAGTATGAGTGTTATTACATTTTGTTCTTGTTCTGTGTAGCATAAGGTGTTAATTTGTAGGCCTAGTGAGGTTTTTGTGATTAATGTAAAGTTTGGATGTCAGTCATTGTTAATATTTTGTATATGTAATAATTTATCTTGCATTAACTGAGCATTACCCAGTGTATTTTCATTTTATCAGGGCTGACTTAGATAAATTTACTCTTGCTAATTTCGTGTTAATAGAGGCTATTGCAGTTAACCATATATTTAACCTGTTTTTTGCCATTACATTATCCTTATGAGTCCTGAATGTTTTGTTGTTAGTTTGAGCATTAAACTTTAACTTGTAATTTTACCTAAGTCTCTGTTTTGAACCTGGAACTTTGCGGGATAGTTTTCTCTGTTCCGTAACAATATATATATATATATATATATATATATATATATATATATATATATATATATATATATATATATATATATATATATATATATATATATATATATATTGCCATCATTGTCAGACACCGTGTATCCCAAACGGGGTGACCAAGGGCTTAGAGTTAATTGTTTTACAGGGAGGGGCACTAATCCTCCACCAACCCCACTTGACACGTAGGGAGAACAACAGCATCTGGTGTTCCCAGGCGGTCACCCATCCAAGTACTAACCAGACCCAACATATATATATATATATATATATATATATATATATATATATATATATATATATATATATATATATATATATATATGTGTGTGTGTGTGTGTGTGTGTAATTCACCAGGTCGGTCAGGATCACTTGATGGTCATGATCGTCAGCTTTTACCCTCCCGGAATGGAGCTGAGAGCTCATATAGTCCGATCTAAGGGCAAGGCTGTGACCTTCACACACGCACATACCCGTCCCCTTGCTCAAGGGGGACAGTAACCACCCACTTCGTCAGTGAAACTTTTTGCAACCTGAGCGAGGGGCGAACTCCTGTCCACCAATTGGCAAGCGAGAACGTTACCACTGCACCAGCGAGCGGTGCGTGTGTGTGTGTGTGTGTGTGTGTGTGTGTGTGTGTCTGAGTAAATTGGGAGTTGTCGTCCTGTCTCGGCTACCTCCCTTTCTTTGGGGGAAGCAGCCTATGTATACAGTTTATATCTATCTATCTATCTATATCTATCTATCTATCTATCTATCTATATATATATATATATATATATATATATATATATATATACAGTATATATATTTATACTCGTATATGGCCTCAGAAACTTAGGAGATATGTGTCATGTTTTTTGCTTTCTAATACACAGTACCGTGAACTGTTCTAATGTCAAAGCAATACCTACGTACTATTATTGTGGGCGCCTCGGTAATACAGTGGTACAGCTCTGGTCGGAAACAGTGCCACATTTGAAATCAAGAGGTGGAACAGAGGTTTTCCCGTTTGTGATAACGCTATCAGCGATAGAAGTGTTGGGTGGGAGACACAGGTTAGAGCTTGAATTCTTTATTTTCACTGAAGTTTCTGGATACACAAAACGCTTCTTCTGGGAGACTGAACATGGGTTCTGTGTAGCCCGAATCGTTAGAGAAAATACAAATTTCAAGCTGGAACCCTGTGTCTCTCTACCACCCAACATTTTCTCTTGTCGCAATTGATCAGCCGCCAGGGATGTCGGGTGGTCCGGCGCATAAATTATGACCTGGACCACGGCAGCTTATCCTTGGGCCCTCCTGTGCCCCGAGACCTCGAGGCGTCAAGTGCACTTCAAATGATATAAGCGAATTGTTGTTAACGATTTCACTGAAATTGTGGGGTGGCACTTGGTAACTTCCATCATCCCCTCACCTGATGTAGTGGGATCTGCTTCTTTTTTATCTCTTTCATTATTGTCTGCTCTGGTCTCTTCCTATTTCTCCTATCCTTCCTGTCTCCTGTTACTACTCTTCTTTCCACTTCAGGTGCCTCTACACTGACTGACAAGCCAGATGGTTTTCTGTAACCCAGGAAACCACTTGCAACGCTGGGTTGTAACCATATGACAAAATTATGAGGTGACATTGAGCGTACAGAGGCATTCCTGTTAACTGGGTGGAGACGGGTACAAGTGGCGATCATTCGAGAATCAAACCTCCCCACACTTGCCTGAGCCTAGCTGTGGTGAGGCGCTGTCTGCCGCACAAACCTGCATTGGCGGTTACTTGCCCGATGCTGATGGGTCTCCTTGGATAAAAAGACCGGGGTACATATTGAACAGCAACTGAAACAGTGTTTACTGTGGGGATACGGCAGTTTCGATGAGACTTGAACCTTCCTTATACACACACACACACACACACACACACACACACACACACACACACATACACACACACAACGCTATGAATAAGAGGATATAATTCTTCCAGTGTGTATAGAGAAGGCCAAGACAAAGGCTATTATGGGAGAATCGATGAGTGAAAAAGTACTCGAAAGAAGCCTATGAAGAGAGGGCGAATGCCGTATGGAAGACTGCTAAGTCATAGTGTAAGACTCCGTCAAGAGAAATATCAGACAAGGATTATACATGTGACTTTTAAAGTGGAAATGTGTGTGTGTGTGTGTGTGTGTGTGTGTGTGTGTGTGTGTGTGTGTGTGTGTGTATGTGTGTGTGTTCTTACCTAATTGCTCTTACCTAATTGTATCTTTACAGGAATGAGTCAAGCTTGTACTGTCCCGTGTCTTAAACCATATTTATCGTACATATCCTTAAATTTGTGAATTCTTTTGGCGCACACTATTTCATTCGGTAGTGCATTCCATTGGTCAATTGCTCTGTTTTGGAAACTGAATTTCCTTACGTCTTTATCACCTCTCTTCTTATGCAGTTTTTTGCAGTGTCCTCTTGCTGATGCTTCTCCATGTGTTAAGTAATCATTTATGTCTATTTTCTCCTTCCCTGATATGCACTTATATAGCATTATCATGTCACCTCTTTTCCTTCGCTCCTGTAGTGTTGGTAGATTCAGTTTATTTAGTCTTTCTTCGTAGCTTAGGTCCCTTAAGCTTGGTATCCATCTTGTAGCAGCCCTTTGAACTTTTTCAATCTTGTCTATGTGCTTTTTGAGATGAGGACTCCAGACTACTGATGCATATTCCAGGGTTGGTCTGATGAATGATGTTATTATCTTTCCCAGCATGTCTTCATTTATGTAAGTAAAAGTGGGAAAAGACCAGATTGGGATTATAAGTTAGGAATTCACTTACATAAATGAAGACATGCTGAGAAAGATAATATCATTCATCAGACCAACCCTGGAGTATGCATCAATAGTCTGGAATCCTTATCTCAAAAAACACATCGATAAGACTGAAAGCAGTGTTTACATGTTCCATACCTTTTCACTGATGTGGTCAGCTGGAGATAGTCTGTTATTGATGATCACACCTAGGTCTTTCTTTCTGATGTGTATAGGGTTTTATTTCCTAACTTATAATCCCAATCAGGTCTTTTTCCACTTTTACCAAACTTGATTACATGACACTTGTCCACACTGAATTCCATTTGCCATGTACTACTCCATTCATGAAGTTTATTTTATTCTTCTTGTAGCTCTTTACAAGAGTCTGTGTTAGTAATTCTCCTTTGTATTTTTGCATCATCTGCAAACATATTCAGATAGCTCTCATTTCCAGTGTTACTGTTTATATCATTTATATACACTAAAAACATGATTGGTGCCCGCACTGAACCCTGTGGTACTCCACTAGTCACTTCTTTCCATGATGAGTAGTTTCCTCTTAGTACTGTTCTCATTTCTCTTTTTATGAGAAAATCTTGCATCCAACAAAACAGTTTGCCTCGAATTCCTCCTTGATGGTATAGTTCCATAAAAGTCTTTGGTGTGGTACTGTGTCAAAAGCATTCTTGAAATCTAAATAGATACTGTCCACCCATCCTTCCCTTTCCTGTATTGTGTTTGTTACTCTGTCATAGTAGCTCAACAGATTAGTAACATGATTTTCCTTTTCTGAAACCAAACTGTCTTTCTGTTATCATACTTTGTTCTTCTAGATGGTTTACCCAAGCTTTTCTTATAAGCTTTTCTAATACCTTGCTTACAACACTGGTCAGTGATACTGGTCGGTAGTTGAGCAGATTTTGTCTATTTCCTTTCTTGAATAAGGGGACAATATTTGCTTTTTTCCAAATATCAGGTAGTTTACCTTGACTCAAGGATTTCTTGAAAATTAAAAATAATGGTTTACTTAACTCCTTTGCACATTCTCGTAGTACCCAACGTGAAATTTCATCAGGACCACTTGCTTTTCCTCTGTCTAATCTACTTAACTCCTCCTGTATTGCTTTTTCTGCTATTTGTATATCTGGTAGTATGTGTGGACATGCATGTTCCACATAGTCCCTCTCAAAATTTTTTTCTTCTGTAAAAACTAATTGGAAATTCTTATTTAGTGCTTCACAAATATCCTTCTCTTGTGTATAAGTGATTCCCTCGTCTGTAATGGATTGTATTATATCTTTTACTTTGGTTTTGCTTCTGATATAGTTGTAAAACAGCTTTGGTTGATCACTACTTTTATTTATTATATCCTCCTCAAACTGTTTTTGGGCTTCCCTCCTTATTCTTGTATAATCGTTTCTTGCCTGTTTGTAATTATTATACGCCCTGTCACTATTATGTCTTCTGTATCTATTCCACAACAAATCTCTTTTCTTTTGATTTTTTACATTCTGTATTGAACCATTTCTGTATTTTCTTATCTGCTTCTTTGTGCTGTGGGATGTACTTCTGGACTCCTATTTCATAAAATTCACAGAATTTTTTATATACAGCATTTAAACCTTGTCCTCTAAGCTCATTTTCCCAATCACCTTCTAAGAAATACTTCTTTAGGTCTTGATAATTTCCCTTTTTATAGTTTAGGCTCTTTTTGTAGCTGTCATTGCTGTTTACTATGTCATATGCTATCCTGAAGTTATAATTTAGTACTGCATGATCGCTTTTGCCGAGTGGAGGGTGATATATTAAACTGTCAATATCATTTTCTTGCCTAGTAAATATTAGATCTAGCACTGAAGGTACATCGAGTCCTCTTTTTCTGGTGGTTTCCCTCACATGTTGCGTTAGGAAGAACTCTTGTACGAGATCCAGGGGCTTTTGGTCCCAACAGCTTTCTTGGCTAATTATATCTAGAGCATTCCAATTTATATTTGTATTGAAATCCCCAGTTAGTATAATTCTTTCTGATTTCTCTTCCATTTTATGTAGTAATGATCTTAAACTCTGAATTGTACTCTCTGCCAGGTCCTCATATTCATCTCTTTCCCATGTGTTTGATCTGGGTGGCATGTACAAATTGGCTACAATTACTTTACCTTCAGATGTGTTGATCTCTACTGCAATCAGTTCTACTTGTGATGGTATATTTAGTTCTATTTCTTTGACTTGTAGATTTTTCTTTGTTAATATTATACCGGTAATCCCTCCTCTTTTTTTAAAGTTCCCATCTCTTCTCCATATATTGTATTCCTCTAGGTTTTGGGTATTGTTTGATATCCTTTGTGTTAATATTGTTTCAGTTATGCAAATAATATATGATTCATTTTCTTTGATACAATCATTCATCTCTAATAATTTAGATACCACTCCATCTACATTTGAGTACATCAACTTCATCATCTTGTTTACATACTTGTCATGACTTGGGTTTACTACCTTCCTCCTTTTTACTCTCTCCTGGTTATGTACCACATTCATACCTGCAACCCAATTACTTTGTAAAAAAAAATGTATCTTCTCTTCCTCTGATCTTCCCTCATTGTTTGTTTTTGCCTTCTCCATCTTCTCTTTCAGTAATCCCAGTTCCTCTTGAGTTAGGTATCTTTTTTATCCAT
>NC_136958.1:34770865-34858365 GCF_032717465.1 Coenobita brevimanus | reverse complement strand
GTTTGATAGCGTTTCTTTTCTGCGTTAGTATATACAGTATATGGCATGATTCCTTTAAGAACAACATACTGTACTGTTCAGTCTGCATAGGTAAGACGCTAGGGTCCACATCTAAGCTCGCTGCGGTTTGAATTCGAACCGCTGTCCACCATTTACAAAGTAGGGGAGAGCGGTGAGGTTTCGGATGGAGGAGGATCCGGACAGTACTAGTCCTGAAAAACGTATGGGTCCCTCAGTTGTGAGAAACCGCGTGAAATTGCGAGACTTCTGTGTAGTTTCGTCACGTGGATTTTCGTCAAGGGCTGCCGCTTCTTTTGAAATGTAGGTTACATTTTGTGGTTTTTCGTATTTCCTATGTAATTTCTCGACTTAATATCGTAAGCTGTGGTACTATGAATATACTGAGGAAGTGAGTATTCAATACTAGAGGTGAAACTGCATCGTATACCCGAGATATTGCAGCTGTTGTCGACTCGAAAGCTGCCAATAATTTTGAGCTGAGGCTATTAAAAAAATATTTGTATATGTGGGACGGTTCGGACACTATGGGAGGGTGAGGATTCGGACGTGTCCGAATCCTCCCACCAATTTAATTGATTATAATCACATAAATAAGAGGCGTTAACAAGCAATCATTAAGTAATTTAGTATAACTATATTATGTCTAATATACTATATACTATCGTAGGCTATATATTATAATATAATTATATACTACCGGTAAGTATATATTTATATACTGTGTAGCCTACTGTAATATAATTATATTTTGTACTAAGCAATATTCTTGATGAATTATTCAGCTTTGACTGTGGACACCCTTGAGTTTGTGTGATTCTATATATCGGAAATAATTTTCTCTTTTAATGTTATGAACCCCATTTGAAAATGAATGAGGTTGAATAACCTTACAAATTCATTTCAACTAGGGGACCCATCTGAAATCTCATTATTGCAAAATTTTTCTATATATTGTTTCAGGTGTACGAATTCTCACAATGGGACGCAAATATAAGAAAAAAACTAACAGGGAGAGGGATGCTGCTACTCTAGAAGCTGCTGTTAAGGAAGTGATCGAGAAAAATGGCTCAATAAGAAAAGTGGCTGAGAGGTTTGGAATCTCTCGCAGCACTCTTCATGATAATGTTAAGAGGGATAGAAACAGGGCTGATGATGAGGGATTTCAGTTAGGAAGTTACTGTTCTACACAAGTTCTAAATTCTACAATGGAAAGAGACCTAGCTGCTTACGTTAAAAAGTGCTCTGAAATTTTTCATGGACTATCAACTACAGCAACGAGAAAACTGGCCTATGAGTATGCGATTGCTAATGGAGTAACTGTGCCACAGTCATGGGTAAGAGATGAAAGGGCTGGAAAAGATTGGCTAACAGGATTCCTTGAGAGACAGAAAGATCTGTCTCTACGAAGCCCAGAGGCAACTAGTTTAGCCCGGATGACTAGTTTTAACAAAACAAACCTTGCTGTGTTCCAGAACAAGCTTAATGATGTTCTACAGCGACATCAGTTTTCTGAATCTTGCATATTCAATTTGGATGAAACTGGATGCACAACCGTCCAAAAACTACCCAAGATCATTGCTAGAAAGGGTGTCCATCAAGTTGGGCAAGTAACCTCTCGTGAGCAGGGTGAGCTAGTAACTATGGTTGGAATTATATGTGCTAACGGGAATGCCATGCCGCCTTGCTTTATATTCCCAAGGGTAAGGTTTGATGAAGCTCGGATGATGCATGGAGCTCCATCATCATGTAAAGGACTTGTTCATCCCAGTGGATGGATGAAAAGCAAAAACTTTTTCCAGGTTTTACAGCATTTTGTTTTAAATTCTAGGTGTAGTTTGGATCATAAAGTACTCCTCATCATGGATAACCATGAGTCACATCTATCATTAGAAGCAATCAACTATGCAAGGGAACATGGAATTGTCATTCTGACCCTGCCTCCACACACCTCAAACAAACTTCAACCTCTGGACAGATCCATCTATGGTCCATTTAAGACATATTACAATCAAGGGATCACTTCATGGATGCTTCAGAACCCAGGACGCCCCATAACAATCTATGACTTGGCTCCAATTATGAGCACTGCATGGGATAGAGCAGCAACACCTGTTAACATTAAATCAGGGTTTCGCTCCACAGGCATTCATCCTTTTGATACTAATGTATTTCAAGAAAGTGACTTTGCTGGAGCGTATGTGACCGATAGAAGCGAGCCCAAACCTGTAACACCTACAACCACAACAACCTTACAGGAAGCATCACATCCACACCGTGCACAAGATCCAGAATCAAAACAGGATCCAACCCCATCTGCCCTTGGTCACACACCCCAGTTACCTGAAGAACAACCTATTCAACCACAAGGATCAGATTCTCCACAGTCCAGTCACAGTGCAACTATGCCTACCTCCGCATTCAACGTTGAGGACGTATCAAATGTAGATCTCACGCAGAGAGAACAAGCAATGGATGGACTTGCATCTACTCCACCTAAGTCTCTTTCAGAACATAACAATCAAGTGGTGATATCGCCGGAGGAAGTTCGACCCTTCCCAAAAGCTGCAGAAAGGAAGGGAACAGCTAAAGGCAAAAAGAGAGGAAGATGTATGATTGCAACTGACACTCCCGAAAAAATTGAACTTGAAGAAAAAGAGCTAAAGAAAAAACAAGCAAAGCCAGCGAAAAAGAAGATCAAATTTGCGAAGGATAACAAGAACAAGAAAAATACCAAGAATGTAGAAGCAAAAGACCAAACTAGTGATGAAGAGCTCCATCAACTTGAAACTCTCTTAGCAGACGAGCTTGACAATCAATCTTCTGACATCTCAGAGGAGGATTTTGAAGACGAAGAGGTTAATTTTGTTGATAAAGTGCCAGAAGAAGGCGATTTCGTCCTTGTTGGCATAGATCCCTTAAAAGGTAGCAGGGTTTTTTATGTAGGAAAATTAATCAGTGACTTAGATGATGATGATGAATATCAGGTTTCCTATTTAAGAAAGTCAGTGAAAGGTAGGCTTAAAGCTAGCTGTTTCAAATTCCCCGATAACGAGGATGAAGCAAGCATTGGGAAATCATTAGTAATTGGGGTGCTTCCAAAACCAGTTGCACAGAGTGTAAAAAGGAGGCAGGGATATTACAATTTTGCATTTAGCTTTGCAGGATATAATATTCGATAGAATATTGATTTATTTATTTCATAAGCTTATCAAAGAAGAATGAGCCTAATCAGTTTATATAGGCCTACCCTAATTATTAGGAATTATACCAATTTATTTTGTGAGGAATTAAAGCTTTTCAATTCAAGAATGGTTCACATTTTGACTTATTCTTTTTTTATTGAAGGCAAAAATATCTCAGTTATGGTCTCATTTTGCATATGAATATAACGAATTAAATAAAAGGATGTTCCACAAAGTGTTTACTTTTTATTCATTATCTAACATCCCTAGATAAGTTGCCGACCAAAAGTAAAAAGTACCATCTGCATTATACATTAGAAAAATATTTCATTACACGTCCAGATCCTCCCACCCTCATGTCCGTATCCTCACCACAAGTGGGGAGGATTCGGACATTTTGGAAACTTTCATTTGACGAGCTATAGCTTCAAATATATTAGAGGTTTCTTCTTGGCCTATTTACCCCAGGTACATCAATGATGTCGCTACATGTTGAGCTGCAAAAGAAAATCCTACTGCATCAACTCTTGGCTCAATACAGTAAAAAGTAAAAAATGTCCGAATCCTCACCGCTCTCCCCTACTGGTATACTGTAGATGCAGACTTACACCCTCAAACCTCAATTAACCCGGTAATATAGTCCAGGCATGGACATCAGTACTTAAAACCAAGTTCTTGGAACAATACATTTATATGTTTACTTGCACAACTCAGTTTGGCTACTATCCAAAAGTCCCACTTTTACCCCTTCTACCCATCCTACCTCACATTAACGACCCATCACCATAACAATATAACATATGACAATTAGAGAGCAATAACATAACAGTAATAAAAGTTGGGCTGCTACTTGTATGATGATGTGCATCTCCCCGGCACTCTCCAGAGCCTCATCCACCTCACCGACGTTGTTGTCACGGCATGGCTAAAGGTCAGTGACCTCACTCAACACGTACAAGCACAAAAATCCACACAATAAGAACGCGGCTATACTATGATGAGACGTGAGGAGCCAATGAGAATTGGACTGGGAGTTGAATTGTGCCAAGACCAAAAGGGAGAACTGAGTCGAGCCGATAATGTACGACGGGAGCCGAAATGGGGTAGCCAATCACAGCGAGTCGGTCACCTGACGTCACCAGGCGGGCATGAACCGCGTAATTTTGAAATATGCCCATGCTCTGTGTTACCTGAGATGTGTCACAGAGGTGACGATATAACTTCAAAACCATGTCATTCAGCGCTGCATTAATTAGGTTTGAGTGTATTATTGTATGAATATGACAATGCCACTTGTTTTTAGGTTAATGCAGATGAAAATAAATTCGAAACAATATGTAGACACAGTGTACCACTGTGACTGCAGTACATGTTGTGAAGCATATATTGGTTTTGTATAAATATGTATCCATATGGGAAAGCGGGAACTTGGCTTCTTGCATATGAGTTTTATATATCAAATGTGTATAATGTTATTACTTAAGAAAAATGAGAAAGCACTGAGCCTAACCCCTTCAGCCAGAGGATGTTATTTCCGCTTTATTTTACTAGCTGACGAATTTCTTTAGCTCTCAAGAGGCCTGGAATTCATAGCAGAGGAATTTAATGGAGATTGCTTATAATTTTTTCAGTGCACGAGATTTCTCCATACTTCAAGTCGTCTGGTGGCAGCAAGAGTAAAATGGGTGACGTCCTGTGGTAGAAAAGGTTAAGAAAATTATGACAATTCCAACGAGACATTTGCAACCACGACCTCACCACCACATTAAAATTATCATACCCAATATATTCCCTGGGGTACCTGTTCTGAAAGTTAACTAGGCTACGGCGCCGAACTAAGAGGGTTGCAATCTCAAAGTGTGCATACCTTCACCAAGATTTCAAACTTCAAAGTGAAACTGCGTAAATTTTGACCTTGACCTCTTGAGATTAGTCCAAGACTATACTGTAAGATAAAAAGGGCTTTCTCTGGAATATTATTGTATTAGTCTCATGTCACAGCCTTGTTTCATTTTGATATTAGGACTATGTATAAATTTAGCTATGTTCATGACCTTTACCAAAACCTTCCTTAACCAACATTTATTCATTTTTTTTTATCACTTTCAATCAGTGTTCTTTATTTGGTGCATTTCCATTCAAAAGCTCTTCATATTTTTATGATGTTTACCTTGAACCATTTCTTAACAAAATGTAATCACTTATTCCTCTTAGGGTCGTCTGTCATTATTCCATGGTTGGAGCAGTTCCACCCAATTGTTTTTAAAATACTTTTGCTCATAAGACAGACAGACAGAAAGACAGAAAACCGACACAGGCACATAGCCACCTTGGCGGAGATAATAATATCATCAAATCTGTCCTGCAGAAGAGAGAACAGGTATGGACAGGTATTGTACGTAATCGTGTGTGACAAGTAGGTGGACTGCTAGACCTCAGGAAATATGTCTAATTATTAATGTATACCTGGGTCAGAATCTTTCCCTTCATTTTGAAGGTCAGAGCCAAAGGATGACACTGCAAAGACCAAGGTATGAGACTTTCATAGTTTAGTTAGATCTTGTTATGTTTAGTTTTGTTGTACTATTATCCGTAAATAAGTCTACACAACTTAGCCCTTTTATGATGTATTTAATATCTTACTGTTCTACCACTAGATGACTGTAATCAACTTAGGAAAGAGTTCTTGTACTCAAGGGATTTATGAAGGCCATGGTAACGCCTACAGTACGAAAAGTCAGTTCTAAAATACTTAAAACAGTCTGAGGTGGTAAGAATAAGACAACATACACAACGTGGAACTCAAAGAGTTAACCAAAAATAGTGCAGATCCTTGTCAGGTATGATACAGCCATTGGCAGTTGAGTGATTAAAGTTTCCCAGTTAGAGAGAGTGACGGTCTAGCGTTGCGAATAGACTCGACTCCCGTAGATGTCTGGGGATTTTGCAGTCACGTAGTACCGTCAAGGGAGGGAGACAGATATTTACACATAGATATACTAGACTGTGGTAGCCCAGCCTCTGGTCAGAACACCTTGTTGCGGGGATAATATGACAATGACATTTTCTTATAATATTCAGTATGGGGGGGGGGGGCCTTACTGTTGAAACGTATAGTACAAGTGCATTTGACAGAGATAATAATATCAGCAAGCTATTTCACGCGATTTTAACTGTTCAACAGGCTATTTCACGAGAATACGCCCATTGTTCTTCTTACAGATGGTCCCTCAGAGGCAGAAGTCCGCGATGGTAAGAACGGCGGTAGTGGAGGCAGCAGTGGCAGTGGGAACGGAGCCGGTGGTGTCAGATCATCCAGTGGTGGGAATAAACGGTATCTGGGACTCCTCGCCTTGCCCTCACTAATCCCAGCCGCGCTTGGGGTGGGGGCAGGCCTTATCCTTATTATCATTGTCCTTGTCATCCTCCTAACCTTGCACACCAGGCGGCGAAGACCCCACAGTGGCCACCACCACCTCCACCATAGCCACCCCAGAGAAGACACCCCCGTCAAAGAGAAGGAATCAGAAGTTGTGGAGACACCAACCACCACAACAACCACACTGCATCACCACCACACCTCTGCCTTCATTGATCACCACACCAGCTGCATAGAGAGAGAGATGCAGGTAAGCTGGCCCAGATGAGATACTCATTAGTGCTGAGGGGACCAAGACAGTCCTTGTCCTGTCCTGTTGTAGCGTGGGTACCGGAGTGCTTTGGAGGGGTCATACATCCCCACTTTTTGGTGAAGTCTCCCAGACGCCTTCCTACTCAGCCCATGATTAAGTGATTTCGGTCTGCTGGGAACTGAATAGGCAAGAGCCAAAAACATCAGTATGGATGAGTTTGTAAAAAAAAAATTGTAAATCGCAGTAATAGAAGAATTTGGCCATTCTAAGATATTCACAAGAAAAGATAAAGAAAACAACCTTATTTTTTGTACAATTTCTCTTTAGTTGCAGCGTCACACAATATCATAACATTTATAAGAGCTCCAACATGCATGCATCAGGCTTAGTCATTGTTGCACATTCTCAGGCAGCCTCCCTTTCTTAAGTCTCTTAACCCTGAGGTCACACTCTGTGACCTTGTCCCAGGTCTTTTTCGGTCTGCTTCTCGCAACCCTGCCCCCAGCGTTACATATCTGACTTTCTACACCCAATTGTCATCCTCCATCCTCTCAACACGTCCAAAACATCTCATCGTAACACCCATACGCTCCAGTCCCATCCTTCCTCTCAAATCTTCAATCGTAAACCTAACTCCTTTCTCCCCAGGCTTCACATTCAGGGGCGCACTACACATCCGTCTAATCATTTTCATTTCTGTACGTTGGAGCCAACGAGTATCCTTTTCCTGTACCACCCACACAGCATTACACTCCTAACATATGCTGCATACAAAGATCCCTTAGCACTAAGGGAGTGCCCTATCAGTGTCAGGAGAGGCAGCAGCTCCCTGACCTTCCTCCAACCTCCCCTCACCCTAGCCACAGAGTTAGCTCTAGCCCAACCTCCAGCACATAACATGTCCCCCCCCCCAAAAAAAAAAAAAAAAAAAATCTTCCAAACACTCAAGATACTCACCAACAAGATCAATCCTTTCTAGCATGACAATCTCTACGCTTTCCCAGACACACAACACACAAAAAAATCAGCATTATCTTGCAGTCTAATTTTAATGCCACTACATCTCCCATGCACCTCCTTATCACACATATTGCATAAAGTGGAGTTACTTCCCACATCCTTATGACAAATTGCACATGGCCACTCTCCGTATGCTTTGACAGTATCGCCGTCAACCATACATATAATTACTTTTGTTTTATCCGCATTAACTCCCAAAGCCTTGTGTCCCAGTCCTTCACTCCTCTTCCGAAATCTTCCCTTTGCCTCCTATTCATTTCCTGAAATCAGCACCAAGTCATCAGCATACAACATTTCCCATGGCAGTCCATTTTTTGAAATCGCGTGAGACAGCTTCAAGCACCGTGACAAACAACAGGAGGCTCAAAACTGACCCCTGATGCACGCCGACATTCATGGAAAACTCATCACACAATTTTCATTCACTCACACCTGGGTGCAAGCAACCACATAAATTGCCTTAACCAATCTAATCAGCCACTCCTCAGTCCCAAGCTTTTTCATTGCCCACTCCATCAACTCCTAAGGGACTCTGTCAAAGGCCTCCACCAAATCAACAAAGTACAGCTCCCGTTTCTTTCCTTCATAATTTTACTGAAGCTATCTGACAATGATGTGACATCAGTGATCCCTTTGTTTGGCATTAACTATAACATTTTCGTTTTCGTGTTCGTTTTTGAAGACCCCAACATGCTTGCATGCGTCGGCGTTGGTCACCTAATGGCGGCTGTCCATGCTGCCCTAGCTCCGGCAGGATCCCTATCTAATTCCTTAACCCTGAGGTCACACTCAGTGACCTCTTCCCAGGTCTTTTTCGGTCTACTTGTCACTACTCTACCCCCAACATTAACACTTCTCACTTTCTGCACCCAATAATCATCCCTCATCCTCGCCACATGCCCAAACCATCTCATTCTACCTCTCCTCATCACAGCACCAATTCACTCCAGTCCCACCCTACCTCTCAACTCTCCCATCGTAAACCAAGCTCCTCCAGGCCTTGCATTCAAGGATACACTGCACATCTACCTAATCATTGCCATCTGAGAATATCCTCTTCCGCTACTGCCCAGGTCTCAGTACCATACAGCATTACACCATTAACACATGCTGCATACAAAGATCCCTTAGCACGGAGGGAGGGCCCTCTCAATATCTGGAGAGGCAGCAGCATCTTGAACTTCTTCCAACCACTCTTCATTCTGCCCCACCTTCAGCACATAACATGTCTCCCAATAACAAAACTCTTCCACACACTCAAGAGACTTACCAGTAACATTTACATGTTAATAGTTTTGGTATACTACTGAGAAATATTCTGTAATCAGTGCAGGCTGTCTTGAAGTAGTGTACTCTAATAGTCTTCATGAGTACTGGAACCTTTGACATTTAATAACTTACATATGATCTTGAGTAATTATGTACTGTACGGTTCGTGATATTTTCTTTACGCTTTGCATTGTATCTGTATCTAATCGTTTATCACAATATTTACGTATTTTGAATTTCAAAGAATTTCAGACGTGTTGTACTGTATACTGTAATACCAACAGTAAGCACAAAAACATTTACAGTCACGTGTTGTAATAATTCTGAAAGGTTCCTGCGATTTTTTGCTGTATAGTGGTCGTTGTAGTCGTAGTACAAGTAATAGTAGTAGTAGTAGTAGTAGTAGCAGTTGTTGTTGTTGTTGTTGTTGTTGTTGTTGTTGTTGTTGTTGTTGTGGTGGTGGTGGTGGTGGTGGTGGTGGTTGTAGTAGTAGTAGCAGTAGTAGTAGTTTGCTAACAACAACAGTGTAGCTGTAATTGTTGTTGATCAGCTCCAGTCTATCAGGCCTTGCAGACCCATCAAACGCAGGAAAACAATCACTCCTGCAGGTCCGTCCCGTCCCTTGAACCAATGTTCCCTTGCGGTTGATAGCGCCTCTCCACAACGAGGCGCGGGGAATAGAGTGGAGGTTTGGTTCCTGGACGGACGCCGCATATTTGTTTCTCCACCCATTTAACAGGGGTACCATAGTAGGCTCCACTTCACTCTGCAGTTTGGGTATATGTTTGCCATCCAGTGTTGTAAATGGTTATCTGGTTTATAGGAAACTATTAGGCTTGTTACTCAGTGCAGAGCCACCTGAAGTGGAAAGAAGAGTAATAAATAGTGGTAAGAAGAACGGGAGAAATAGGAAGAGAGGAGGTTAGAAACAGAAATAGAATGAGAAAGTGGAAGGAAGAAATAGGTAGCACTACATCAAGTGAGTAGATGATGTCGCTCCCCTCTACTCCTCCCCTCTCTCTCTCTCTCTCTCTCTCTCTCTCTCTCTCTCTCTCTCTCTCTCTCTCACTGACCTTACCATCCCCCAACCATCACCACCACAAGCCCTCCCATGGCCAGACAGTAAGTTAAGCTGTAAACTACTTATCCATTTGTGGACATGTTTCTTTCCTTTGAAGAAGTTATATTTCTGTGTTACAAAGACACATCATTACTGTAGTGTGTCCGTTTTAACTTGATAGAAATTAACGTTACTTTGCAGCTTATTTCCCCGCCGTAAGTAATTAAAAAATCAGACTCCTACGGTACAATCTTTTCAACAGCATTTTTCTTCGTATAACTAGCACTGCCCTTAAATAATAAAGTCCATAATGATTTTTCTTGACGATTATCACATACTACTGAAATATCTTGGTACAGTTTAGCACTGAAGACGAAGGGATTGCTTTACAATAATATACAAACCTGAAGTGGACAAAGTATATTATTAACAAATTCAGGGAGAGAATGTCTGTTTTATTGTCCAAGCTAACGTTTGGTTATTTAATTTAACACTGGGGACCTTAATTACTATGATGGAGTTAAAAAGACTAAATTTAACACCTACAGTTCAGTCTGATTGTCGCTTACCGAATCATATAGATTCTAACTTGTTATTTTAATACTCCAGCTTCATAAAACAAAAGTCTCCTCATTTCAGTTGCACTTACCATGTGAATACCACCCAGACAAACTGTTCACACACACACACACACACACACACACACACACACACACACACACACACACACACACACACACACACACACACACACACACACACCATAAAAGAGAAACACCAGCTATTTCTTCACTCATAAGCTGTGTCGATTAATCCCAGTTAACCCATTGAAGCCCGGTGTCCGGAATAATGGACAGAACTGGGATTTTTCAAGTCTTCATAAAGTAGGGAACCCCCGGGTAGGGACCTATGAGCTTCGCGACTGTGAGCCGATAGGCGGGGGACGGTACGCTTGGTACCCACCCAGTGCCATGCCTCGCCCAGCACCCCTGGGATCCAGTGGGTTAAAGTCACAGTCATTGAGCCAATAAATTATCAAACATGCAGTTAATAATGAACTAAACTCCCCCCATCTTTACGTGGTGGTAGGCGATAGTCACGATGACCTAACCTATTCCAGACCCATAATTTTCAACAGACTTTTGGGGGAACTAAAATAGATATGTACATAGTATACTTCCAAAGCACAATCTTGAAATTTAGCCGAAACGCTTCAGTTTGCAGACCATCCGATATTATTCACTTTGATTCTACCTAAAAGTTGATGCTTCATGAGGCATGTATGTTTAGTGATAGAGCTGGGTGTTTAAATAAAAGACTTCACTTTCTGCCAATCTGAACTTTCAACTCAAACTGTGACTAAGTTTAATAATTTGGGCATTTTACATTTTTGTTTGCCCTTTGCTACACCGTTATCAAGATTGTTCCTACATGTCTGCGCTGGGATTCAGGTAGAAATATACCGTCCTGTCTTTATTCTTTTGGAAATGATAAGCAAATTTTAGTTACAATTTGGTTTCAGTTTACAAATATTCGATTTAGAAATATTCGAGCAAACACTCGTAGAACTGTTTGAATTTTCAACAAAGCCTCTCCAAGTTTTTCTTCCTTATTTTCAAGTTCAGCCTTGTGAGCCGAAGGTTATTTTGTTTCATATTAAAGGTCACTCATCTTCCTTAACATGAAATGTATTTGCCACACACACACACACACACACACACACACACACACACACACACACACACACACACACACACACACACACACACACACACACACACACACACACACAAATATGCATTCCATCATGAAAACCTTGATCTTAAAATATACACATTCCATCATACGATATGCACAATATGCAAACATTTATTCAACATGTCAGACACAAGCAAACATGGTTTTCCTTCTTTCCGTCGTGTCAATAAATTCGTTCAGAACCGCCTTCAGATCAAGACTGTCAAGTCTCCTAGAATGAACACTAGACACAATATGTGGTTTAGCCGGTTGTGGGTCATTGTGCTCCTCAAGTTAGTCTCTCAAGCTGTAGATCGAAATTACGATAGCAATACATAGAAAGCTAATTATAAGCACAATAAAGAGAAAATAAACTCACTGGAACAGAGAGCTATCGACAACGCTTGGCGAATGACAAGAAAATCATTGCCACACAGCGTAAACACTGAAAAACATCATAACACTACCACGGTGCATTTCAAATAGCTGTGCCAACAAGATATGTGATATTCGACTTATAGTATCATATTTTACAAACTTGATGAGTTTCATGAGCTGTTATTGAACCTCCAATCTTAGCTGAAGTTACGACAAATTAATGTATAGAAAACATTTGTGGGGCTACAGCCCCCCAGCCCCCCCCCCCCCCGATTTTGCGGCCCTGTAATCCATCTTAATCCAGCCTTGCTCCACATACTGTTTCTTGCATAATTATATTCTATCCAGTTTTAAACTCTCTCTTGAGTTGAATAAAACAATTTAAAGGCAACAAAAATCAACTATAATATCGTCGTAAGGAACGGGTTGCTCTAACCTCTCTGATACTTGTACCATTAACGCTGTCATGGTCAGGACATTTGTATGCTGTACCAGAAAGAACCACAAGATTTTACGAAACAGTCTGTCATAGGAGCCAAAGAGTTAACACACCCTCAGTCAGTCTAACCTGCCCAGTCTAACCAAGCCTAGCCTAACCTAACCCTCCCGGATTTATCTCCTTACGCTTCGTTCTACAGGTTGAGAGCGAGAGTGATGCAGACCCCGATTTAATCCCAATGCAGGAGGGGTCGCGGCCCTCAGAACACGAGACTCAGCCATCCACCCTACTGCCCCCAGACCGATACAAGTTCGGCACCGCGCCCCCCTCGGTAAGCTGTCCCTGTCCACGTTCGCCTCACTTTTTTTTTTTCTAGAATGCAGGCGCGGCATATTAAGCTTACCTATTTTTATTTGTTCATAATGTTTTTGTACTTTCCCTTCGTGCAGGATTTTTTCACCCTTTTAGAGGACAGCCCTTTCTTATTTCCTGCTTCATTAGATATATAACACTTTTTGCAATACTTCAGCTTCTTATTTTTTGCCTTAACGTTGCTTGCTTTCTTTTCACCTAAATATTTTCCCATCATTTGTATTGCATACATTAGTTTTCTGATGTAAGGGTGGTGTAGGACCACTCGCGTGCTTTTCCTTCCCGTGGATAATATATCTTCTTCTTATTATTATTATTTTTAATCTCTCTCAGGGTGGCAGTTTTCGGTGTGGGAGAGAAAATCCTTCATGTTCCACCCCTCCTCCTCCCCCCTGTGCCCTTCACATCACTTACGACCACGACGACCATCACCACCACCACGATCCCCCACCACCACCCCGTTCAGCCACTCTCCCCAGAAACCACCCCAGGCCTCCCCACGGCAAGACCCTACACATCCCCGAAGTCAGTCCCCACTTACTGCCACTCCACGGTGTTGAAGGAGTTGTTCTCCCTCTACCGGAAGGGTGCAGAAGCAAAGGTAGGGGAAGAAAGGAATCACCAATGAGAGAGCTTAATGACTCAGTAGGGGAGGAAGATACACCGAAAACTCCTTTACTAACGAAGCGAGAGAGTTCGGTATGATAGAGTGAATGGACAAAGCTTATATGTATGCTGTTTATGCTTAAGTAACTAATTTGCACGAATATTATCAAGTCTTTTTTAAAGTGATTTTGAAACAAGCCTCTTTCTACTGTATAGATGTCATGGACACGAAAATTTACGTTTATGAAACTTGTGGAAGGATGAACATAAACCTCTGTTTTTAAATGACCTATGGATGAATGAATATACACTCTTTTTTATTGTATGTGATCTGAATATAACCTGTATCTGTAAGTGGCATGTGGACGAGTGAAAATAATATTTTTAAAGTAATTCATCGAGAGACTGAAATACATCTTCTTTTTCAGTGATTCTTATAAACGAATGGGTTTGTCTGGTGTTTTAGATGATTCATCGCTGATGGAAATATTTATATATTTTTTAGGGACTCCTGAACCTCATCCATACCTTCACATGAACTATTGTAACATCACTACTTTTGTACGCGTTTATAATGCTAGTTTTAAAGCAACATCCCAGACACGAATAGCCAGCATGTTGAAAAAGTAAATCACACACATCAACAAGTATTTAATCTTAAAATCAGGGTCGTACTTCCAGGGCATACAATACTAGGCTCCTTAACACCTCTTCCTTTCCAATTTGCGCATATGACATATCAGTATTCTCATATATGATTTATAATATTATCAACGACCAGATCAGCCACTGCATTATAATGACTTTTATATCTCCTGCACCATTTAGATTATTTTGTAAACCTTAAAGTAGGCTGTTCAATTTAATGAGGTGGATGCTGTCATCGTGTACTTTGCAGTACGGGAATTCTATGTTGAATATAGTTATTTGAATGTAGGAAGGATAAATGAAATAAAAAATATGCCATACTATTGAAGGTGTTTAATGGATATGCAGTAAGAAAACAGCACAGAGTAATATACACAATAAATTGCAAAGAAAAAGGTGTTAGTACCGTTCTGAAGCTAAAAAAAAAATAAGATCCGTTATAATAGGCCACAAAAACACTTGTATCCTCATTTTACACACACACACACACACACACACACACACACACACACACACACACACACACACACACACACACACACACACACACACACACACACACACTGTTCACGTGGAGCAAACAAAAAAAGTTGCTTAAAGCAGGGAAGCGGGAGACAATCATTAACACCATCAGCCACGTTAGGTACAAAACTCAAGACTTGCTCGGTGTTTGAGTTGAAGTTTGGATCATCAAAGGAGTATGCTTGGGCGATTTGTAGTGGCGGGTGGTTGGAATGATGGTAAAAGACACTTGCCAGGAGTTCCGAGACAAGGCGAGGCTTGAGTGTTGGTTGGAGTGCTTTTTAAGTTAATGCTGGCTGAATTGTGGTGGTATGTGGTGGCTAAGTGTACTTATGTTAAAAGACGCACTTGCCACGAATACTGAGACGAGACGAGGCTTGGGTGTTGACAGTGCTGTTGCTAGAGTTATGTATTACACGTGGTGGTAAAAGTGCTGTTTGGAATATTGGAGAGAGAGAGAGAGAGAGAGAGAGAGAGAGAGAGAGAGAGAGAGAGAGAGAGAGAGAGAGAGAGAGAGAGAGAGAAAGAATCATTTATATGTACGAGTAAGTGCTTATATATTACTCTCAGTCAGCTCGAACGTTACGGAGTCCATAGCCTCACTCTCTGACGCCATCCACATGTGTCTCTCCATGCAAGCCATGAAGCAGCAAATCTTTCGCCTTCAAGTATCTCCCAACAGGAAGGGCTGACTTCTTCCAGCCCTGAGCTCTATGGTCTTTGCCTTGGCCTCCTCCACTCTTTCTTGACTCCTTTAGATATCACTCTATGAGCAGGATAGGCCCCAGAGAAACGTGTCATGTGCCCAGTTAAGGTAAACTGGCGCTCGAGTACACACAGCCAGGAAAGTATCATTACACTTACGGTGTCACGATTAATGACACAACAGACTGAAGATGCGGAACAAAGGTCAATACGCAACTGAGCCGCCATTGTTTATGTATTTCTTTCATTCCACAGGGTAACATGAAGGAACTTCAGATGGTATTACATTATTACGAAAGGCACCTCGGAAACAGGTTTACCAACCCTTCAGATATGACCAGACCCACAGTGCTCACTCTGATATCCAACGTACCCAGCTGCAACAACACTTTCCCGGCTGTGTGTACCTCGATTCAGTCTCACAGAGTAATCACTCATTACGCACCTGGTCGAATCAACAATATCCCACGATCCTGGCAAGGCACTTACTACCAGAGGAGCCCATTTACTACTCCAGGGTCACAGCCATAACATAAGGCAAGGGGTACTAGAACTTTAAAGATGCGGACTAATACTGTTCATCAATCGACAACGCCTGATACTTGAACCGAGTGAATCCATAACACCATAATTTATACCAGTGGGATGGGAGATTTCATCTGACCTGCCAGTGTACGGACTATACTACCAACGTAAGTAATTCTTTTCAACACTTGTATGTCATCACTACATACATCAACAGACTGAACTGCATCATCAATCGCATATCTGGACCTTGAACTTGGCCCGGGAGACTATTAGTCTCGGTAGATTGACCTCCTAATGAAATGCTTTGAGAGCACTCAGAAGTCAGGAGGGTTTTCAGCAACTCAGCAGCTCAACTAGGATTACTGAATCTTCGTCAAAGTCAAGATCTGTAACCTTAAATTTGACAAATGACACAAATCAGTGACTTCCAATCACAGACTTAGTACTCAGTCCACGCATGCGTTGAAAAGTAGAGGGATAAGAATACACCCCTGTATAACTCCAGGACTTACTAAAGAAAATCAGATTCTTCCTCCTGCACACAGTTAACAGCATTCTTGTTGTTGGAAAACACGACAGCTATCAACTGGATAATTCTCTTGGGGATCCCATACAATTACAGGAATTACAATTGTGCCTCCTGCTTTACTGAATCAAAGGTCAAGAGATGGACATCAACTGCTAGCAGTCCTTGCCAAAACTCACGACGAGGCTATACAAGAATTCGAAGTGTTAGGATCCGGTCCTCTGTAGACTTCTTGCATGTGAATTTCGAGTGTTCAGGCCTCTGGAACATCGGAAAATGGTTTCGGACATGCATCAAGAGCACATACAGAAAAACCTTGGCATTGTAATAACACAGTAATCATGCAGCCACGTTAGCTTCCTTTTCCACTCAAGACAAGGATGTTCAAACCTTTTGTCCAGTCAGGAGTAAGGATAGCAGACCGCCAATGGTTTCTATGATTGCATGCAATCCGTGGATCATGGCTTAGCCCCCAGCTTTGATCAGCATCGGTGTGTGTGTGTGTGTGTGTGTGTGTGTGTGTGTGTGTGTGTGTGTTTCAGGTTATTGTGGTATTGGTAAGTGTGGTTGATGGTTAAAGCTACAGTAGTGACTGAGGACAGTTGTGATGGTTGTGACTAAGATAATTATGTTTATATTAATCAGTGCTTGCAAAAACAAAGTGTTTGGTTTTAGTGTGGTATTGTGGTGATTTTTATTGGGTGAAGGTAGACAATACAGTAGTAGCTGAAGTTAGTGTAGGTATGGTATATTAGGCCGTAGAAGCTGATGTGGTGAAAACTAGATTAGTGCTGGAGGAGGATGTAGTGATGGCGGTGGCTTGTGTGAAAGATGAAGTTAATGCGGTAATGGCTAGACTAGTTATGAACGATGGTGTGGTGGTGATATTGACTGTAGTCGCTCGTGAAGGCGCTGTGGTAATGTGTTGGTGATGCGTTGAGTAGTTATTCAAGCTAATGTGATAGTTAGTATAGTGATAAAACAGAACTGGAAGTTCGTGGGCTGTTGGTGAGTGTGAAAACTGAAGCTGTGATTAAGATGAAAGCATTACTGCAAACGTTAATGTTGTATATGACGCTAGAGGAGTACTCGGGGGTAGGGAGGGTGCTGGTACCTGTGGTACTTTTAAATGATGACAGAAAAAAAGTAAAAAAAAATATTCAGGGCTAGTTTTTACATTGCAAGTGTGGTGATGGTTAGTGTTATGGCAAAGAATAGAGGAGATGCTATTGTTGTTGAGTAATCCAGGTCTGTCTGCCCATACATACTTATCAACCGCAGACAAGCAATCGTCTCTGCAGGGCCGCCTCTTTAATTGAAGCAATGCTTCCTTGAGGCAGACAGCGCCTCGACACAGCGAGACTCAGGAAATAGTGTAAGGGTTTGGTTTCCGGATGGGAGCCGCATTTACAATTCTCCACCCAGTCAACAGGGGCACCAAAGTAGTCTCCTTATCACCCTATTATTTGGTTGTGTGGTTACCACCTAGCCTTTTAAATGGTTTCATGGGTTACAGGAGCTGCTTGTCACTCAGTAATAAAATGTGACACTGAAGATGGGAGAAATAAGAAGAGAGATGAGCAAACAAAAACAGGGAATGATAAAGGTGAAGGAAGTAGGCAGTACATCAAGTAAGTGGGTTGTGATCGCCACCACTTATTAACAAGGTTCGAGTCCTTGAGTCTAGTGTGGGGGACGGTACTTTTTTCTAAGGAAATGCTGAGATCCTTCAAGTTGTTCTATCCGGAAAAATAACTTCGAGGTACGTGAACACATTCCGTGCAGAAGACTGGAGGTCACAGGTAAAGAAAAATATAGAACAAGAAAGACAGTTCCAGTATTGTCCTGTTGCATGTGTGGGAGACTGAGAATATCGATAAAGTCTTGCACTAGAGAGTTTAACATGATGGCAGAGAATAGAGCAGTGGTGTCGCCATGGTTATTATGATGGTTGACGTTGTGGTAAAGGCTAATGTGATGGTGCTTAATCTAGTGTTTAAGGCTATTGCATTGTATGAGGAAACTGTGGTGGTGGTAGTTCTAGTTTTACACGATGGTAGCAGAGAAAAGAATCGTGCTTGATGCTGGTGACATTTGTGAAAGATTAGTGTGGTGAAGGCCAATATGATAAATATCAGAGTCTGAGGTTAGTACGGTAGTGGTGGTGGTGTAGTGATGGCGTTGGTGTGTTGGTGGTGCTAATGTGTTGATGGGGCTGGTGTGATGGTGATGGTGATGTGACGGATCCTAATGTGGTTGTACTGAGTGTGGTGATGATAGCTGTGATGTTGGTAGGTGTGGTGGACGTGGTGGTAGTGTTAGTATGGTCACGATGTTGGTTTGATGATCTTATTAGTGAGTGCTGATTGTGCTGATGGTGTTGTTTGGTAATGATGATGAGTGTTAGTGTGTTAGAGTGTGTAATGGTGCTGGCGTGTGTGTCGCCGTGATGGTAGTTAGTGTGGTAGCTGTGATGGTGATGGTAAGTCTGGTGGAACTGGTTGGGGAGGCCGAATGGGCCTGCAAATAACCAGGAAAGTTACATTTTATAGTGTACAATTGAACAGCATTTCCTACACCAGGTTGTTGTTACACACACACACACACACACACACACACACACACACACACACACACACACACAGACATATATATATATATATATATATATATATATATATATATATATATATATATATATATATATATATTCAACTCAGTGACGCAGTTTTAGCTGTTATTACCTTCACCATACGATTATATTCATCTGCGGTACCTGCACGACGAGAAGTTATCCTTAAGCTGAAGCAAATCGTTTGGAAGTAACAAGTATAAGTTGAAAGAAAAAACTTCAAAGTGGAGATGTTGAGACACAGCGAATGGTATATTTACTGTATAAGGTTAAGGCGAACGACTTAATATACGTCAAAGCAAATATGCCATGCCTATCTGATAATGTATTTTTTTTCTTGATACGGACAGACGATTTTTATCAGCTTTTGGGAATCCCTCAGGTGAATTGGATGATCATTGATCTATATAACTCCATCAGTTCAAAAACTTTGTCCCATAATGAACAAAATTATTTGGATATTGCAAGATCTAGATGTTAAATACTTCATCGTAATCAATGAATTAATAATAAAAACACTCCCTAAAAATCAATACCCCAAATATATTAATATATAAGCAATACAGTATACCTGTGTGTATATGTTTCGCGAAGATCCATGATTGTACCTCCCTCCAGTGGTGTTAGTCTGTATCTTAGAAATTTCAGACATTTTCCATAACCCGGCGTGGTGACAGGATCCCAGGGGAGACCAATGAATTGAACTGTGATATAAATATAAATATTAATAAACTATGATACCGACTGAACATTTTTTAGTTTGATTCTGTCCCCCGTACTCTCTCTCTCTCTCTCTCCCTCTCTCTCTCTCTCTCTGATAAAGTAAGCGACTGACAATAACTGGAAAATTGTTGGTCTCTCTCTCTCTCTCTCTCTCTCTCTCTCTCTCTGATAAAATAAGGGACTAACACTAACTGGAAAACTGTTGGTCTCTCTCTCTCTCTCTCTCTCTCTCTCTCTCTCTGATAAAATAAGGGACTAACAATAACTGGAAAACTGTTGCTCTCTCTCTCTCTCTCTCTCTCTCTCTCTCTCTCTCTCTCTCTCTCTCTCGTTTACCTACGCCAGGAGGTATATGTTTTTGCCGGCGTTGGTTGGTTTGTCTGTTTGTAAGCAGGATTATGCCGAAATATTTTTTGGAGGGGTTGAGTATGGCCCAACGAACAATCGATCGATTTTGGTTGTGATCCGGAAATTTTTGTCTGTTCACACCATATCTCTAATGGCTCTCAATGAATTTCAATGAAAGTTTATGGAAGGGTGGATCATGGGCCTAGCAAGAATTGATTACATTTCTGGGCGGATTCGGATCCGGATCCGGCATTGGCGGAGGTATGCGCTCCTTGAGCGCTTTCTAGTTATCATTGTGATTGCTTTGATCTGCGTGAAATACATTGCTGTAAGTAACTGACACTGATACTGACTTTGTTCTGTGCCATTGACTTTGGCTGAGAGATGATGTGAGTTTACGGACATGGGGGATTTGGAGTACTGCATAGTGTCTGTGTATGTATACGTGACGCTGCAGGCTGTTGAGATGAGACTGTATGTGCTGTCTAGTTACGTGGGTTCATAAAGTATGGACCTGTGCTATGAAGACTGATATGTAATGTATATGTAAGAATAATTTTGTGAGCGGAGGTGCGGTAAGGATTTAGTGTCTGCCAGAGTATGTGTTGCTGCTGTGACGGTATTTATTGTTATGTGTACTCTCGGAGTGCAGAATTATAGCATTAAGTATTGATATATACCAAGAGAGTTTTAGAAGCGTGTTTTTGTATGATGTAGGGTTCGATGTCCATGCATGTGATGCATTTGTGGTGTGTGTGTGTGTGTGTGTGTGTGTGTGTGTGTTTTAAAGTGCGAAACTGAGATGTTCAGATATTACTATGCAATGAAATAGTCTTGATATGTAGAAATTATTTTTGGAGCATAATGGTGTGTGATATGGGAGACTAGTATTTCTCTAATAACGACATTACTAGAGGATGATGGAATGAATGTCTGTGCAGATTCATTTTAGCTTTTAACATGTTATATTTTGATGTAAGAAGATGATGAGTAATGTGAATGTTGATATGTAATGTTGGGCTCCAGTGCTTGTATCTGTGTATGTATCGCCAAGAGAATATGATGACGTTCGAATTGTATGGTGTTATTTGAGCTCATAGAGGGTACCACTTTGGTGTTGGTCATTAGCTTAAAGTCAGAGTAGCCAAGGATGGTGGTGATTGACGTTATTGTGTAATGTGGGGTTCTCGTGTCTGTATATGTGATGTTATAGAGATGTGACTGTATGCTCTTATGGCCTCTTAAAACGTGGAACTCTGGTGTGAAATATTGGTATGTGGTGTATAAACTGGGTATGTATGCATGATTTCTGTTACGTCGTGTTACTGTATGCTCTCTGCCCATGAAAGTATTGTTTCATGGTGCTGTGTAATATGGCCTTGCCAGTGTGATGTTTTGGTGTGAATTCTTGGTGATAATGAGAATGTGTGGTTACTGGTTCCATTAGATATGTGTGTGTGTGTGTGTGTGTGTGTGTGTGTGATACGATTAGAATGTGATGGTATTGAACTTGGTCTCTAGAAGTATAGTATTTTGGTGTGAGGTTTTGGTCTGTGATGTAATGTCCATACGAATGTACAATTGGTTTTTACTGAATAATGCTAACACACGATTTCGGTCTCCATTTCCTGCACATGTAATACTACTAGGAAATTTGTATGTGTATTATGGTTAGTAGTTCTAGTGAGCTGAGAACTAACTGTGTCCCAGAATACTGCCGTAAAGCCATTTCAGTTTGATGACGCCTTTTGATTTTTGTCTTATTTTTGCAACTATTATGCTTTAATCAGTTTGGGAAGGACTTTCCGAGACTAAGATGTTAAAAATAGCCATCATCATCCCTGTGAGAGATCGCTTTGTACCTGAGTATGATCGTCTGGTAGTGGGATGGAAGACACAGAATGAAGCATCAACTGGTAATTCTGGAACTAAGATGCAAGTTTGTGGTTCTGCTGGACAAAGAATTAGCTTTATCCCTAAAGCTAATTATATTTTTTTGGACACTTGGTAGAATAGACCCTTTCAGAAATCGCAATTAGCATTGTGAAAAAGCATAATATATACATGGCACTGAGAGTGAACATGTACTTAATAGCTTTTCACAAGTGGTTACCTGGCAAGTTCGGCATGTTTAGCAGAGATGGCAACCTGCAAGAATGCTGTTGTATAGTATATAATAATACGTAATAATTTCGTAATATTTACCTAAGCACCGCATATAAAATTTCTGAAAACTTTCGAGTGAGACCAGATCAAGCGAAACCATAAAATATAGCATTTGCTATGATAATATTATATCCCACGTTCTCTTATTAAATCATGTATTTTTTTTACAGTTCATAAATCACCCTGAGAATGACATGACATACTGAATTATCACAAGCCTATTTGAATATTATTACTTTTCTAATTTCTCCCGTATTTCATACTTCACTGTCCACACTGTGCACTCTGCAATTTCCACGCTGTGTCTACAGACGCCCCGTTAACTCAACGTACGCATACATGCTGTGCCTTATTTATTATTTGGTTATTCATTTTACTTTACTACTTACTCTTTCTGGTTATTCAAACTGGTAGCTTATAGATAAAGTACTATAGAATGTAACGTTTCCTTTCAGTCTTTCCTATGAAGTTTCCATGTCGGTTTTTCCATGCTGCATTGTGGTTTTTCTCAGTTTCTCCATGCTGCAAGGTGGTTTTTCTCAGTTTTTCCTGCCAGTTTTAACTGGAGGGTTTGGAGGCGGGGGAAGCCTTCTTGCTTTACTATCCTTGTCCTTCAACATGAAGAATTAGATCTAGTCATAGTCTCTGTAACAAGCAGCCTCGAAAGGACCATAAGTCTGTTGCTGTTTGCTTTTCTTTGTACTCCTTTGTCCTTTAATATAACAGTTGCACAGTATAACTGTGTAGCACTTTTGGCAGAGACATGTATCTTCATGCATCAATGGATAACTTGGTGACAAGTGGTGAGAAGTAACAACTGCTGCAGAGGAGAACCTCCAATAGCACATATGTGCGATAACTCGTCGTATTGGCTTTAATATGTGATGCCAAATCTGACACATTACATAATTATATATATCCTTAAGAACTGACTTTGGTTTTTGCAGAAGTGCATATATGGCACCCGAAGTGAAGGTTTAGGACCACAATGTGGCCAGCATATTGCTGTCTTTAACCACTGCTGCCTGAGGGCCCATTTATTTTGTTTTTTGCCCAGAGTCAAATGATTTCATTAAATTTAGGAAGGTCCTTTACTACCAGAGGGACGAATGATGGCTACATCTAATCCCTCTATATCTTTGTTATATTTTTATTGAAAATAAGCATGTGGCGGTAGCTAACATAAAAATACATACTTCATCAGAATGGAGGGGTTAACTATTCTGTTGCTTGATAAAAGGGTCTTGGTGAGATAAGATTATTGACAATACTGTACATAAGAGTGATTGACACAACTGAGGTGCTACATTATGTGAAAATATACATAACAGACGGTGAAACAAGTTAATACTCAAGACAATTTTATACTTACACTATACGATGATAACGTCACTGAAGATACGTCTGAGGAGGATTACTGAGTACAGTGACACCGGGAAATCTATACCATGCGTCAGGATGAGGGTACCAATGCTGCTGCCAACTTGGGAAGGAACTCACGCAGGGAAGAGGTAAAGAGAAAAAAAAAAAATTAATAAATACCAGGTGAATATAAGGACAAATCTATTCGAGAAAACCAAGGATAGAAGACCACAACAAGAGAAGGGACACCTCTGGGTATTTGCTTCTTGTTATTGTAAGGGGAAAAAATAATTCTTTACAGGGGAAGCAGAGAAGCAAACCTCGGGGGTTCCATCCTCTATAAACCCTCAGGTCAGTACCCCCCGAGGAATGTGGCCATCGGGGATTCCTTTCTGCTCTAAACGTGTCCTGGGCGAACGTTTACCAGTATGTAAAATTTCGTGTTCCTAGGTTAAAAACCACGACCGTACAGAAAACCTATGACCATAATGCTCCCCCCTCCCCACCTCCCCTGTGGAAGTGTCATTTGAGGGTCTCAGTCTACCTAATACTTGGCATCAGTAAATATTTATCATAGTGCACATTTTCATGTTCTTAGATTAAGAAAGACACTGACCCCTTTGAATGTTAGGACTCCATATTATAATTACAAATCATAACAGATAGATAGATAAATAGATAGATAGACAGCTCTATGCGAGCCTGGGAATGGGAAATGAACTTGCAAGTTACACTGAGGAAAAGCTGACGACAGATTACGAAGTAGTCAGTAAGGAGATGATGCAGTTAGTTGTCAGCAATTCACCGGTGAACAAAGCCTTGTTGACCATACACACACATACACACATACTCACACACAGGCTTCTAGAACTTTCCAATCACAAGGAACACACGTGATACGTCTCCTGTTTCACCAGAATTTAGGAAAGAGAAGTCAGAAGGAAGCTAGCCATAGAACAGACAGGTCACAGGGAGAAGGGCTTAGCAACTTGAGAGAGAGACAGAGAGAGCGAGACAGAGAGATAGCTAGCGGGACTCTACTTTGTACTTCGCTCTGTGTGAGAGACTTGTTAATATTTCCAAGACAAATAAAAATAGTCCCATACTATTCTTTACCTCTCCTGTCATTGCACGACAAATGGGAAAGAAGATTATCTACTTACAAAGCTACTCAAGTATAACAACCGCTCGTCCACAAGTCTAATATATATATAACTCCACTACAAGTAATTACAAAGTTTTTTTTTTATGACATTTGGTAGCAGCAAACGTATACGAACCTCGTCTACGAATCAACATTGAATTCCTACAAAATATCAAGATTGAAAACAAGAATACCTCTCACAACCAACAACTCACAAATAGCTCCTGATAGTATTCTCTCCAACCAGCCCCCTCCGTCTCCCCGATCATCACGCTGATGTAGAAGTGATCACACGACGTCTTGCAAGTAGTTTAACAATATATTGATACAAACAATCTTGCAACTTCTACGACGAACCAGCGAACTACAACCATCTACAATCAACTACAAGTAACAACTCTACGAGTTGTCTGTATAATCTTCTACACGCATCTACAAGTAGCGGCAGTCTTCATCCTACAACGAGTAAATCACAAGAAAAAAGGACCACGAATACCTCGAGGAAGAAAAACGGAACAAACAAAAGAAGAGTGAGACACGACTCATAACTCATCTTACTCACTCGTCTTCACTCAAGTTACTCATCGCTACTCATTCACTCACCACAGCTACCAGTGTGGGAAGTCGACGTCATCATGTGTGCTTGCTGAAAATACGCCACGTCGGTCAACACACCACCTGCACCACCACTCACACCATTCCCACCACGGTAAAAATTAGTGAGTTACATAGTTACTTCATTTATACAATACACAGTGATAGACAATAAGCTTCTGCACAAACATATAAAACGTGCTTTATAGTTACAGTTTAAATACACATACTTACTTCAGTTATCTGCACAACTCAAACACTAAATAATCACCAACAATAAATATTTTACACTGTATATATTCATTCATTTATTATAACATTTATTTACTACCAACGAGTGTTACCATTTATACCTACATAAAATACGTGTTTCATACATACAGCTATACATTATTATATCTACAAAGTGATCAAGAAAATATACCATCACAGTTACTCAGTGAGCGATTAAAAGAACTGTATTAAACATTTATTAATTAAAGCTACCTAGTGGAAACATATAAATTAAGTTACAAGGTAAACTAGAGAAAAAAAAAATGGCCAACACAAATGACGTTAGCAAGAGTGAACATCTTCAACACAATCATGAAGACAAAGATTTCCACACAATGCTGACACATATATTGCCCACGATAGGTACAAGTGAACAACAAGTCAGTGTATATAGTTAATACTGTATATAGTGTATATATATATTTTTTTTTATAAAATAACAAAATATGGGACTATATAATATTATTTTCAGTAATACCTGTGCAATATAAACTAAACTTTAAAAAAGTATCCCAAGGAAATTAGCCAGTAATTATGCAACCATGAACAACATAGAAAAAGCGTACACAAGCGAAGAAAAACAAACTATAGAAAATCAATACATAAAAAAACAAAGAAAGAAAAAAAAAGTAAGAAAGAAAAAAGAGAGAAATAGAGTAAGATCACATAACAAACAAATGAAAATAAGTGTAAGTGTTACTACATATGCCAAAATACCACATAAACTACAAACAAAAAAATTGTTGTCTCCACAAGCAAGTGGCATGGCACATCATCACATAAACTCCTTCTATAAGTGAAACAAAAAGCAGATTGTTGTCTCCATGAGCCAGTGGCATGTCACATCATCACTATCATCGACCGCAGCATGACCGGATTCATATGTCAAGACTGCAATTATTACAATTATGTAACGACAAACGATTGCATTATGTTACACTTATTACAATTATGTAACTACAAACGATATGTAACAATTATGTAACTCCATATTATAATTATGTAACTACAAACGATATGTAACAATTATGTAACTCCATATTATAATTATGTAACGACAAACGATTGCATTATGTTACACTTGCTACAATTATGTAACTACAAACAATATGTACCATTTATGTAACAGTTGCATTAACAAGATGTAACTTTTATGTAACTTTAACTACAATTATGTAACTACAAACGATATGTAACAATTATGTAACGACAAACGATTGCATTATGTTACACTTTGCCAATTAACAGTTGCATTAACGAGATGTAACTTTTATGTAACTTTACAATTATAAGGCCAAGACACTTATGTAACAGTTGCATTAACAAAATGTAACTACAATTATAAGGCCAACACAATTATGCATTACCACAATATTTTGTAACAATTCATAAAATGTTACAATTATGTATTACGACAATGCTACTACAATGTTATAAGTCATACAACTATACCACAATTCTATATTACCAGTAACATCATACAAGTTAGGTGAAATATTAGACATTACTAAAGTGAAAACTCAATATGTAATGTATAACCTAGCAGTATTACCATTGCACAATTATATGCGTATGTCTGTTATACATACACATCTCACAAAATGTATACATCTTGTTAAAAATGTAATATTACTAAATAATCACTATTTACCATAAATATTATATGTATACAATATTCATACACTTATGTTACTTTTACAATATTATGTATTTCACTTAATTAGCTTATAAGTTCATTATAATGTGTATATAATATGTATTAATATGTTATGACTATTAACTGTCGATGGTACGCCATTTTCGCGTGACCGAGCAATATGTTAGGACTCCATATTATAATTACAAATCATAATAGATACATAGATAAATAGATAGATAGACAGCTCTATGCGAGCCTGGGAATGGGAAATGATCTTGCAAGTTACACTAAGGAAAAGCTGACGACAGATTACGAAGTAGCCAGTAAGGAGATGATGCAGTTAGTTGTCAGCAATTCACCGGTGAACAAAGCCTTGTTGACCATACACACACATACACACATACTCACACACAGGCTTCTAGAACTTTCCAATCACAAGGAACACACGTGATACGTCTCCTGTTTCACCAGAATTTAGGAAAGAGAAGTCAGAAGGAAGCTAGCCATAGAACAGACAGGTCGCAGGGAGAAGGGCTTAGCAACTTGAGAGAGAGACAGAGAGATAGCTAGCGGGACTCTGCTTTATACTTCGCTCTGTGTGAGAGACTTGTTAATATTTCCAAGACAAAAAAAATAGTCCCATACTATTCTTTACCTCTCCTGTCATTGCACGACAAATGGGAAAGAAGATTATCTATTTACAAAGCTACTCAAGTATAACAACCGCTCGTCCACAAGTCTAATATATATCTAACTCCACTACAAGTAATTACAAAGTCTTTATGACATTTGTCTTATATGACATGAAGAACACCGCCACTATCCACGGAGATTTGATCATCAGGGATCTCATCCAGCATAAAACGTGGTCAGGGTAAATGCCTTTCAGTAACCAGATCCGCATGTTAACAGATTAAAATATTATAGCCGTGCATAATGGCCTTAGTATAGCTGCGGCGTGCGACTCTGAGGTTGTTATTATCGTGTCCTGGCAACCTACCTCTCAACAGTGCGTCCGATTTCGTGTATAATATGAGATGCACGTGATTCATGTATAATATGTTCGTGTATAATAATATTCGTGTATAATATATTCATGCATAATGATATGATTCGTGTATATTATGATACGAAATCGGACGCACTTTTGATTGGTACGTTGCCAGGGTACGATACGACAACCTCAGGGTCGTGCACCGCAACTATAGGATCCCAGGGGGCCGCCCCCTCCCCCATGACTGACAATCCTCAGTGGTTCCACCCTACTCACTTCTCAAAACGTGGCCGGCGTCAGCATCTGTCTACATGCAAAATCTCATGTTATTCGGCCGTGCACAGCGACTTTGTCTGAAACCACCAGGGACCACCCCTCCTGTGGGTTGCGGAGCTCAGGGGTCCCACACTGCCTGAAACAAGACACGATTAAAACTCTACAAATGTGCAAAAAATAAATTATGTTCTGAGGTAAAAAAAAAAATGACAGTGATTAACTCTTTAGGGTGGAACACCTGCTGGCCGCCTGCTTCGTAGAGGGCGGCCCTTGGAGGTCTCACCCTACCTGAAATCTGGCCTGGCAAGAAGTCTACCATTGCGTAAATATTGTTGCCTTAACAATCTTCCCATAAGGTCTGGACCAAGGAAGGACAGTAGCTTAGTGAGTGAGTGAGTTAGGAAGAGAGTGACACAGTTAAGGACAAGCGCTTTATACTCGGCCGACCCTACAGATGGGGTACAAATATGTGTTGATTTCGAGAACGTGAGAAGTATAGAGAAAATCACAAGAAGGGATAGTCATGCAATAAATATAAGGGAAAAGAAAGGTAAAGAATATGTGACAGATCAGGAGTAAAATGGCGAAAAATGAAAAAGAAACACTGGGAGATGTAGGCTGAGGTAAAGACGATAAGGCGAACTAGAGAAAAACACAATAATAGACATGAATGCAATACGGAGCAGGGAGGAAAGAAAAATAGAGAGAGGAAAAAAGGAAAGACAATGAATGTTGCCGGCAAGGCTGCGAGGAGCGATGAATTAGATAATATGGGACCCTGGATGATAAGTGGGGCTGCTTCAATATGAAATAGGCGGCGTGGGGGGAGTGATGTAGGTGTGCGGTGTTAGTGTGCAAGGGAGGGCCTGTGTGGATGTGAGTGGAGGCGAGGGTTGTGTCTGTGTGGGCCAGTAAGTGTATGGGTCTGCCTAGGTGTATTGGTGAGTGAATGAGATTTGCATGATTGAGTGGGGAAGGGGTCTGTATGTGTGTGTATATTTGTGAACAGGGAGTATTTTGTGAGTCGGGGGAAGGAGCAGGCGTGTGAGTAGAAGTAGATGTGTAGGTGTGAAGTGAGTTGCAGGCAATGTAGGTTGGAATGCAAAAAGTATTTTTGGATGTTGCTTTGATGTTGCGCAGCCAGGGGTGGGGTTCATAGGTGTGTGAGTGGGTACAATTGGATGGTGATCTGAGTATGTGTGTGTGTGTGTGTGTGTGTGTGTGTGTGTGTGTGTGTGTGTGTGTGTGTGTGTGTGTGTGTGGAGTGGAGACGGGGAGAGGAAAGGGTATCTGCTTGCGTTTGTGGGAGGGTGGAAGCTACTTCATGACTAGACACATCTGTCTTGTTAACACTCTCAGGCTTCTAGTGCTCATTCTCAACTGAATGAAATCATCTGACGTTAGCTGGAACAGATTACTGAAGTTGTTTCCAACATGAAGTTAATGGTGATAGTATTAACACTGTCAAGCTGTTATGACTCAGTATTACCAGAATGAAAATGATGTAAGCTCTGACAAAACACAAGAAAAGACGGTCGTGTGCTGATTCATCCAGCATGCAGAAAATAAGACATAAAAATAACGTAATCCATAACTAACTGTTCCATTCATAGGAATCGATTCCATCAATTATCATATCCATTTCACAGAACACAAAATTTATATACGGTATGAAAATCATCTGAACCTCACTAGATATTCAGATGGATGTAAAGCGGAGTTATTCACAGCGCCAGCTTAAAAGATGCAAGAATATGGGTAAACTATCTGGCGGCAGTCAGAAAAAAAATGAAAATGGCCGTCATATTGTATGAATAATCAGATGCTTGTTGTACAGGTCAGTCTACTGGTATATCGTTTCTAATGGGACTTGCTTTGAATCCTTATTCTGAGAGAGATTGGGAGTGCCTAAGCCTAAGTCTTGAAAAGCACTATTACTAAGATGTGCCTGCTCCTAATATGATGCACAGCTTGATTGGTGGCTTTGTCCACTTTCCTGAGATGCATTAATACTTATGTGATTGTCATCGAGATTTGGTATAGCCGACAATATAACTGAATCATGGAAGCCCTTGGTGTTATTAAATTTGACATACCTTGAAGCAGGTCTCCGGCTAGAAGGTGCTATCTCCCTGTTTATCAGTGAATCACTGGAGGGCAGTCTGTGCCTTTTCACGTTTCCTTGTGTTGTTGTCGCACCCTTGTCTTCTGCACCGTTGTTTAGGACATGACTGTTCAAAATGGCAACAGTCAGTTGGATTCTCATCCTCAGGGCCATGGGCCTAGGGAACGTGGAGCGACGTGAAACCACATCTGTTAAATCTGTCCTGTCATTCTCCTCCTCATTGTGCAGCAGTGAAAATGGTCTTGGTTTGGCCATCCTGTGGGACATGCGTCAGAGTTACTTTCCTATGGAGGTTATTTTAAGGCTATACTTGGGGGAGGCGGTGGCAGAATCGGTAGAGAGGCGGCCTGCAGTTCTAATGGACCAAGGTTCGAATCCCGGCTGGGGCAGGGAACAGTGTAAGGATTTGCATTTCTTAATAAGCAGACATTTCTGATCTACCAGAAGACCCGCCGACATGTCATAGAAGTAACCCTGCTAACACCAGTACACCAGTCCTGTATGAGACAGCCCTAGCATGTATTCAATATGGATGGTGGGTGTTAACGCCGAGGTGGTGACATGTGCAGATGTAGGAGGACTACTGGGCCCCAGGGAAGACTACTGGGACTTGGGAATAGGCCTTGAAGCCTTTGCTCAGAGTCGGACACGTAAATTAAAAAAAAAAAAGACCACTTCATAAAATCCCTCACAAGCTGAAAAAAGGAGAACAAGAATAAGTTCGAAGTTTGTTCAGAAAGTATCCGACTTTAAGATCTAAAAGAAAATAAATAGCCAACCTGTTGAGCTAGGACACTGATCCCTCTCAATGTAGGCCCGTTCTGACTTGTCACACGTAGTCCAGCGTTCTTTCCACCGCCTGAAACATTGTTCATAAGTCGGTTTTCGGTATCTCCTGCAGGTGCTTCGTCACATTCCCCATGATCTCTTCTCTCGGATGAAATGTTGCTCAAGACATGTTGGAGGGTGCAAATCGCGACCCAGACTTTATGAAGAATGTCATCATTGGAGATGAGACGAGTGTACCGGTAGAACCCAGAAACCAAAACAATGGAAGAATGCAGGGTCGCCTCGGCCAAAAAAAGCATGGCAGGTCTGCAGCAAGGTTAAATGCACGCGCATATTGAGAGTTTTTCTACGACTACGGTGGTGATGTGGATCGCAAATGCACAAGAGAAGGTCAGACTCTCAACAAGCATTACTTCCTCGATGTTATCCATCGTCTTAGTGATGCAGTTGAGTGGAAGAGACCAGACCTTTGGAAGGCGGCAAGTTGGAAGCTGCACCATGACAGCGCCCCTGCCCCTTTTTCTCAACTGATTCAGGAATTTTTGACTAAATACAACATCCTGCAGGTCCAACAGGCTCCCTACTCACCAGACATGGCACCGTACGACTCTTGGTTATTCCCTAAGCTCAAAACTCAGCTCAAGGATTCCCGATTTGAGAGGAGAGGAGAGATCATGACGAATGCGACGAAGCACCTGCAGGAGATACCAAAAACCGACTTTGAAAAATGTTTTAGTCAGTGGAAAGAATGTTGGGCTACGCGTGTCAGGTCAGAAGGGACCTACTTTGAGAGGGATTAGTGTCCTAGCTCAACAGGTTTGCTAAATTTTTTAGAGCCTAGAGTCGGATACTTTCTGAACAGACCTCGTACCCTATGCGTTATGAGGCTGAATGTGTTACGTTCATGGTAAAAAAAAAAAAAAAAAAAAATGAGGGTAAGGCATGTGGGTGAGGCTAGTGTGTTATGCTTGAGACGGTGGATGGGAGTCTGCTGGTTCACTCTCTGCTTTGCTTTTTGCTTCACAACACGTCACTATTTCTCACATCTTATATACATATTTTTTTTTAGTTTCCATTTTAATTTTCTGGAGGCTGTAGGGGCCACTTATTTTTTTAGCTTTTTACACTCCTGTATATATTATTTCAACCTAAGCGCTTTTTTTCGTGTCATATTCTTGATTCCTCTAGAAGAAGAATTTGTTTTTGGAAAGAACTTTACAATTGATGCGGGTAAAGCTAGTTTCCATTCACCTCTTCACAATCAGATGTCTCATGACAGGCCGAATAGACTCTTCTGAAGCAACTAGAATGAAATAAAAGTATGTCATCGGACTGAAAAGGGAAGTTAAGTGAGACCGCAGCCCATCCAACTCACTTGTGTTATTTGCTTATTTTAGACCTCCAGATGGTGTAAATAAAGTATTGGCAATAATTGTACGATCAGGATGCAGCTATTTCACGTATTCTCTATTTTATTTACATAATACTTTAGACAATTTACGTATTTGTGAGAGAGATGGCGCCCTACCGGGCTGGATCGGGTTTCTCCTCGCAGGATGCAGGGTTGGATAAGGTTTCGTTTCCAGTCAGGAGGTGTTTCTACTTCTCTCCACCCAGGGCAACTGAAGCACCGTGGGAAGGCTTCTCTCCACTGCCCTACAAAGAATACTTGAGATCAGGGATGTCCTGTGCCTCTCCTGCATGGACTCCTATCCTATCTGATATTCACTACAGTACTTTGCAGTTAAACAAACAGAACAACGACCTACGCATCACCTCAAGCTGCACCAAAACCACACCCACAGTTCACTTACACTTTGAAACTAAAGTCCTCAGAAACTACTTTGATGTATGAAGTACACAGTTCTATGTAGCAGCCTATGCCTATACACAACACCCGTGTCATTAAATGGCGGAGACACAGCACACTGAGGCACATGAAAACAATCACCACGTAAGCATGATCAAGCCCTATACAACAATACGCCACCTCAAGATATTACAAACACAACGTACTCTCTCCAGAAGAAACAGCTACATAATTGTCTCCACGCACAGGGCAATACTCGTACATCTCTCTCAGAACACTTCTATTGCAAGCCCCCTCACCCCACCCCAGACATTCACCCATCGGAGGTATCCTTAATTAAATGTGATCGAGTTCATCGACCTAAGCTTGGATCAGGATATTGCCCACCCCTCCTCGGCTGCCAGCTTGGATTTGGCTTTGGTGGAATCACTGATGACACGTGACCCGCTTGTAAAATAGGCCACCACAGCATAACACCTCATAATACAACTGATGGAGTACTGCATAGGACATACCACATTAACACGCTGACACATCACTGGTATAGTGAACCTATTGGACAACCCCATAGGGGCAGTTGCTTACCTGCAGTCGACGGGTCTGCTTGATCAGACAGACTGGTGATGAACAACAACATCAACAAAAACAATGTATTTGTGATATACAGTAGGTATTATTAACTTGTTTCAATGATATTCTTTAATTTTCTGGGAGGTTATTACATTCATGCTCCGGAAGACTTTCCTCTGGTTTGCATAAACGCTCTAGTGTTCATTATTTTGTTACTTTATCCGGTGCTTAATGGATTTTAGTTCCTACAGAATTATATTAATCTCACTGATGTCAGTGGGGGATTTCAGGCTATGATTTTACATTCGTGAATCCCGTCGTGTGGCAAATAAATTATCGACTGCATTTTTGTTTTAGTCACTACATACGGTGCACTCAGAGGGTAAGTTTTATCACTTTTTATTCGAGTTTTACTAAGTATGTAAAAAGCATAGGCGTAGATCCTGTGGGGGGGAGTGGAGATGATGAATCCCCCCTACACTGCGTTAGGTGAGGGAGATCTTATACAAACATCCCCCCTCCCTCCCGACAGTTCAACTAATCCTGAAAAATGTCAAGCTATATCCATAATTACCCTCAGAGTACCTACAGTCAGTACAGGGAAAAAGCAGTTGTTTCATTAACAGGAAAACTGAGGCTGCAGAAAATATAACAACATAAGTAGTAATCTGAGTCAGCCCACTGAACTACGTTTGATGTGAGAGCCAGTGTGATGATGCAATGGTGTCCGATTTAGCTACGCGTAAAGAATTGTGCTACACTTCTTGTGCTTGTGCTTGCCGATTGACATTGTGCCTACTTTGATAATCTTTACAAACAGCTGTTTTACTTCACTTCCTTCGGCGGTGATTCTGACTTCTTTCTACATCTAAGTACACTTTATTCTCAGAAGTCATCTCCCCCCCCCTCGAAAATCTGAATAAGTCTTCGCCAATGGTGAGAGAGAATATAAATGAACTAAACTGAGAAAAAGAAAGGTGAAAAGATGTAACACAGAATGAGCACATAGATATGATGATAAGTATTCCTCCATCCATCATCCAATCCTACATTGCCCCATGAGGAGCGTAGGAGCCCGGGGCTAGGCAGTTGGTCTCGACATTTAAGATGAGAGTGACCAGCCTCACGCATCCCTGAGTGGCATTACATGAGCAATCAATCCCAACCAACCATTGGATATAAACCTTCACCTGCTCAATCCGACTGGAGCGCAATAATTACCCACTAAACGACAAGGTGCCAAAATTTGGCTATATGGTTACCAACCAGGGTAGTAAATGGTTTCCCATTGTACTTAATGAGGAAAAATAGAGGAAGCGCATAATTCTTACAGGTATTTCGGAATAGATACAGTTATAGATCGAACCCGGGTAACTGAAGTAAAAGTAGATGAATGGAGAAAATTATTTAGAACACTGAGACGCGTGTCTGGGACTTTTTTTTTTTTTCTTTTTTTTTTTAAGACAAAGATCACCTTGCACATAATGAAGGCATAATCGTGCCGACAGTGCCATGTTGTTGTTACTAGCTCAGGCTCACCTGGATGTGAACCCAGTAAACTGCAGGAAGCTGGTCACTCCACCCTTCCCAGAGGTCTTTTGCTATGGTTGTGATGAAGGATTACCTGTATTATGATACTGTGGTGCACGAAGTGTGTAGAAGCGTTGTGGTGCCGGGAATGCACTGCAGTGTGGATATAGTGGATTGTTTATGAGTAGTTTTTAGGTTGGTAATATGGCTGGGAAGAATGGTGACAGCGTCCCAGTCTCACAGGTGTTCTTCTGTCTGTTTGGGTAGGGTAATGTCTGAAAGGTGAATGCTTTGCAGTCGTCTCATGAAGGAAGCTGTTTGTCTGAAGGATATGGATGGCTGTATTGGCTATGTATTCAGGTGCTTGCGTATTTCTGAAGCAAATATTGGGCGGCGAAAGAGTTGTTGAGCTGCTCAGTGCAATGTTGTGCAGCTATTCATTTTTGTGTCTTTCTGGAGGAAATGAGGTGATACGACATTAAGTCACTGGGGTGGGATGGCTGATGAGTTAGGTAACGACCTGTGTGGCCCTCATGTTCTTATGATCCTTGACTGTTTCACTGTGATCTCTTGTCCTTACAGTCATGTTCCTTCTCGTTTTTAGAAGTTCCTTTGTACTCACTGAGAGCTTGCTATTGTTCCCCCGTGGTTTTCTGCTTGCTCTATCTAGAGCTGCTTCGTTTACTATTCTCGTGAGTTTTTATTCGTTTCCTCTGTGTTGGTATTTACTTCATCTATTAACTGCGAGTATTTACTGTGAATTAACATCCTAAAATCATCTGCTCACTCTCTCACGGCTACAGGTTTTTACTGTTTCCTTCGGATTAGCCTCTCACTTTATCTTCTGAAATCTAGGACTACTTGGTTTTTCACCATTCAGTTGTCGCATCCTACATTTACTTTATGTGCAATTACGTTTTTCGCTGTACTGGCCTGTACTTTGTCAGTGAGGATGAAATCTATTCCATTTTGTTTCACCATTTGGTCCCTTCTAAATCCGCCTCCTACTGTATTTCTTTTGGAAGAACGTGTTCATCACTCTCGCACTGTTACTTTCAGCAAATTCCAATAATATTTCACCCCTCGCATTCTAAATATCCATTCCAATATGACCTATTGCAGTTTCACCTTCTCTTTCCTTGTCTGCTTTAGCATTAAAGGCTCCAGTTACAAACTGTAACAGAGTTTTGTGTTTATTAATTGCTTCCTTATTGTACATATTATGTAAATACATTATACCATCTTGATTAAGTTGTCCAAATTAGGGTCGACAGCTGACGTATATGGAAATGTTCCTGACTCGTCTGGTTCTCTTTCATATATTGATGTCCCCTATATTAGATTGTGCCTCGACTGACAGTCACCATGTGATGAGTGCAGGTATGTAATGTAGAAAAGCATTACATATCTGCAGTCGATGGCGTTCTCTTGGTCGAGGTATTTTTACCATTAGAGTAGGTTTGGCTATTTGTCTATTTAGGAATTAGTGTAGGTTAGCGATTTGTATGTTAGGTATTTAGTTTTAGGATCTTTAGATTAGACATATTTTTTAAAATAAGAAATGTAAGGTCTAAAAAATATAAAAACAAAAAAATAAATAAATAAACCTACAAAACAATAAAATATAAAATATAAATTATGATTATATATATATATATATATATATATATATATATATATATATATATATATATATATATATATATGTACGTGTGCATGAAAGTGTGTATGTATATGTGCGTGGATGTATGTGTGTGTGTATGTATTTTTTTTATGCAAGAAACAAGGAACCAAAGGTCATGGGTCAGCAAACCGTTTCTTCCAAGAAAAAACAAAAACAATACAAAAGAGAGCCAAATTCAAGATCCGTTCATTTCGAGATGCCTGGACACACCGCGATTGGAAGACTGGAGATCATAGGAAATAGGAAATACAGAAAGAGGGAGACAGTTCCAGAGTTGACCTGTTGCATAAATGAAGGACTGGGAGTAACGGTTAACTCTTGCATTAAAGAGTTGGACAGAAAAGGGATGAGACTTTGTTGCTAGACGGGTGCTACGCGCCAGTCGTAGAGGTGGAGGGATGCAGGCTGGCAGTTCAGAGGAGCAGTGACCATTGAAGTAGCGACAGAAAAGAGATAAAGAGGCAACAGTTCGGCGAACAGACAGAGGTTGGAGGGAGCTGATAAGAGAAGAAGAGTTGATGAGACGAAAAGCCTTTGACTCCACCCTATTGAGAAGAGCAGTATATGGGGAGCCTCTCCCCACATGAGAGTTGTACTCTGCACAGGGGTGAAAAAACCCCGTGTATAAAGTCAACAACTGTGCAGGGGTAAAGAAGGTACTGAGTCGGCTTAGCACACTTAATCTCTTGGAAGCAGATTTTACAAGGGATGCAATATGATCTTTCCAAGATAAGTCCCGAGTAAATGAAACCCCAAGCATGTTCAAGGATGATGCAAGATTGAGCTGAATGTTATTAAACATTAGTGGGTACTCCTGTGGAAGACTGTGTCGGGTTGATAGGTGTAAAAACTGTGTCTTTGATGCATTAAAAACAACAAGAATATTTTTACCCCAGTCAGAGATACGAGCCAAGCCCGACATTAGGTTTGCCATAGCCTCATCTCTTGTTTGTTGAAGTAACTGCTTAGATGGACGTTGCGGGAACCGAATGGAAAGGTGAAGGGTGGAATCATCAGCATACAAGTGGATAAGGTTAGATGTACAGCTCTGAAAGTCATTGATGAATAAAAGGAAGAGAGTCGGTGATATATGTGTATATCTATAAACATGTATATAGCCTTAATGATCAGGGGCTTTGGCCCCAGTGGTCGATAGGCAAAAAAAAAAAAAAAAAAAAAAAAAGATTGCTTCCTCTACTTATAGAATTTTTCTGCTTCTTCATAAAATAAGCTGATGCTGGTGCAAAAACTTGGATTACGTCATCTTGTATATCTTGTTATGCCTTGATAATAGGCCTGCTACTCTTTCATTTATACGAAAGAATTCAGTGTTGCCACTCATGTAATTGTTGATCAGCTATCCTGCACCATGTTCCTCCTTTTCTTGTTTGCCTCTGTAGCACATTATGTGACCATCAGACAATTCTATGAGTGCCTCAACAGGTTTTTCTGACTTTGCTAACAGTTATGATATCTCAATTTACATCTCCGACTTCAAGAAGAATAGTTAAGTTTCATAAGTTCGAGATTCTATTACCAAATGCTGTTAAATTTACTCCCCGGAGATTCATAGCAACATTTGGCTTGGAACAGGTTTGACTTCCTTAGGTATGTTGTTGCTGCAGGGTACTACGGACCATGGCTTGGCAGAAATTGCCGTAGTGGTTTAGGAATGATGTTTGATCACTTACCTCGCAATGCTGGCTCAGATGATTATTGCAAGGACTACATTTGATCCTAGACAGTGAACCTGCCTAGTATCGCTACAGCAGACTTATATAGCTCCACTGCTCACAAGGATACACAAACTTTCCACTGCAAGGCAGTTTTCCTTTGAATATACATATTCATTGACGTACACACACACACACACACACACACACACACACATATATATATATATATATATATATATATATATATATATACTATAAATAATGTATATATCATATATATATCTATAACTATATCAATCTATAGCTATCTATCTATCTATCTATCTATCTGTCTACATATATCTGTCTATCTATACCTATCTATCTGTCTATCTATAGATAGATAGGTATAGATAGATAAATATAGACAGATATATATATATATATATATATATATATATATATATATATATATATATATATATATATATATATATATATATATATATATATATATATATATATATTCACCACAGTAGAAATTAAAACAGAGACGGTATATACTTTCGTATATTGCGTCTTCAGATAAGGCGACGTCTGTCTGAAGAGGTAATATACCAAAGTATTTACTGTCTCTTTTCCCAGTTCTCCTGTGGTCATTTGTCGACATTTCTTCATGGTTTAATGAAGTCTCTGTATTCATACATACATACGAGGTCTTTCAGAAAGTATCCGACCTCATTTTTTTTTCTCTCACCAACCAGTTGGAGGGTAAGAGGCTGTGTTTTGTGTAGGACCTTCGTGCGCATGCGTGATTAATGCCAGCCGCCTCGAGTGACTCAGTGGTTGTCAGTTAGCTTACAGTATGTTCATGGTCGTTCACCTTACGCTCGTCGTGCACCCGCACTGATCATGATGACTGAAAAAAAGCTAACAACGTTTCCGCATCAAATTTTGCCAAAAACTCAGTGATACCCAAGTTGAAACTATCAGGAAGCTCCAGCAAGTTCTTGGAAAGGATGCCACGGGGGTAACGCAAATGAAGGAGTGGTACAATCACTTGAAAAATTGCTGAATGTCAGTCAAGAGCGATCCACGTCCTGTGAGGCCATCAACAAGCACGGGTGCTGAAAATGTGAGGAAAGTCTGCGATTTGGTCCTTGGAAATCGTTGGCTTATTGGCAGAGAAACTGCTAATGAATTTGGAATCAGAGATGGATCAGCACACAAAATTTTAATGGATGATTTGGGTATGTGAAGAGTTGCCCCAAAATTTGTTCCAAAGCTCCTTTCACGTGAACAACAAGCTCTTCAGATAAACGTTACTCAAGACATGTTGGAGGGTGCGAGGTGCGACCCAGACTTTCTGATGGCTGTTATCACTGGAGATGAGACTTGGGTACATGGGTATGATCCAGAAACAAAAGCCTAATCGTCCCACTGGAACCATGCAGAATTGCCGTGGAAAAAAAAAAAAAAAAAAAAAAAAAAAAGACATCCCCAGCAAAGTGAAATGCTCATTGACATTTTTTTTTTCCCCGACCGCCGTGCTGTTGTGCATCACGAATACACACCAGAAGGTCAGACTGTAAACAAACTTTACTACCTCGATGATGTCCGTCTTCTTCAAACCGCAGGTACAGTAGGTTGAAGAGACCAAACCTCTAGGAAGCGGAATGTTGGCACTGTGACAATGCCCCTGCTCATTCTTCTCAACTGATTCAGGAAGTTTTGGCCATGCACAACATCCCACAGGTCTGGCTGGCTCCCTACTCACTAGACAGCTCCGTATGATTTTTTATTATTACCCAAGCTCAAAACTTCTGAGACGAGAGAAGAGCCATCGAAAACCGACCATGAAAAATGTTTCAGCCAATGGAAAGAATGCTGGGCTACGTGTGTTATGTCAGAAGGGGCCTACTTTGAGGAAGATTAGCGTCCTAGCTCAACAGGTTATCTACTTATAATTTTTGAGCCTACGGTCGGATACTTTCTGAACAGACCTCGTACATACATATATATATATATATATATATATATATATATATATATATATATATATGTAATGCTATGTGTTTTTGGGTCGGCTTCCTCTCCTAACGCCTGGTGTGCAGCTGGGTTCTCTTTCTGAACAGGAGCTTAGACAAATAAGAGAGAGGCAGGACACAAAAACTTAAGGAAACAACTTTACATGTGTATTGCTAAATTCTACAGTGGAATGGGAAGATGTCACAATTACAGGTATACTGGACAATTATAATTCTAAGGCCTAGATATGGGGTGTTAGTATCACGCAGTATACTACTCAGGTCAAGATCGGGTAAGGTGAATAGCACTTAGAGAGAGGTTATGCACTATTATTGTAGGAAAGTCTAGATTCTGTGTACTGGTGGAGGTGGTGGCACTGTTTCACTACAGGTAGGCTAACGGGTTTGTTGGTTGGGTCGTTAATTATTACTTTTGCACTGGGGCCTCTATGATCATAGTGTGAGGCGGTGTCACCATCTGGTAGCATGTTCACTGAGACAGACCCGTATTTCAATGCCTTGCCGTGTTCACTGTTTCATTGTTACCTTGCTTATTCCACCACTCTTTCATATTATTACTAATGCTTTTCTCACTGACTTCCCCTATTCTGTTAACTCACTGTTCTGTCCTTACTTCACTATGTCGCGGACACTGCTTTTGCTATCACTCACTTTCAGGTCTGGGCATAGTGGCTGTCAGATACAAGGGCAGCAGAGGTGACTCAGCCTCACTACTGATGGGGCTGAGTTCCACAAGGGGCCTCTGTGTTCAGGGGCTATGGGATCACGCAAAGTGGCGTCCTCTCTTGTCTGGGGCTGCTGGTGGCCAAGGGCTTTCAGGGTTTGGGGCAGGAGTCTGGCCCTCAGGGCTGGGGCCGAATAGCTGCCTGAACTTCTCGGTCAGGCACCTGACGGAGGACGAAGATCTCCAGCGTTGGGGTGTAGGTAGGTCCTGCTCGGGGTCCTTGGGGAGGTCTGGAGATCCTAAGGACTGCGGTCCCTGGTGGTCGGGGACGCCGTCAGGAGGGGGCCACGGCGTCGGCCTTTGTCGAGGTCCATCAGATGAGTCGTCTCAGGAACTGGCTGCAGGGAGAAGAGCCCGATGGTAGTCACGGGGCCTCTCCAGTACACCTCCAGGCTGGGGGCTCCCTCTGAGTCGTAGGTTGGTGGGGAGGAGTCAGCACCTGACGGAGGAGCGGCTACCAACCGTCTCCTACCGTAGGGCCCAGCTATTGGCCATGGCCTTCTAGGGGCGTGGCTACCGGCCGTTGCTAAGGCCTGGCTACTGGCCATGGGCTGGGGAAGGGAGTGGCTACAGGCCAACTCAGGGGCACCTTCGGAGCGGCTACCAGCCGTCTCATGACGAAGGCGGGAGCAGCTACTGGCCATCTCCTTGTTACCTCCGGAGCGGTTGCAGGCCGTCTCCTGTAGGAGGGTCAAGCGGCTACAGGCCGATTCTTGAGGGGCACCTTCAGAGTGGCTACCTGCAGTCTCCTTGTTACCTCCACAGCAGCTGCAGGCCGTTTCCTCTGGGAGGGTTGAGCGGCTACCGGGTGTCTCAGGGATGCTGACTGGAGCTGGAGTAACAGCTCCACCCCATGGTTGTCGGTGGTCGGCTCGCCTGGAAGGTAGTCTCGCTTTCCTGCTATGGTGGCAGCGGGCGAGCTCCGGATCACAGGGGTGCGCGACCTGGGCAGACTTACATCCCTGTCGTCCGGAGTCCAGTCGCACCGTATATGCTCCTCTGTGGGCTCCTTCTGGGGGTGTTGGGTTGCCCTCGGTGATACTATACTGGATTTTAATATATACAGTATACTGTATATGTATATATATATATATATATATATATATATATATATATATATATATATATGTATATATATATATGTATATATATATATATATACACACACATATATTTATATATATATATATATATATATATATATATATATATATATATATACACACAAACATACACACACACACACACACAATGCTGAGTGATAACCTTTTAATCAACCAACACGTGTTCCCCATGTGACAATAAGTGGGTTGGCGGAGGGTTAGTGCCTCTACCCTGTGAATAACTAGCTAAAAATACGAACAAGAAGCCTCGGACCAGGACTGATCAAAAAATGACGACTAAGGACCGAACAAAGGACATGGTACGGATAGCTACTTGGAATGTAAGGGGTGCAAATGATGAGGTGAAAGAATGAGAGATTGTCTACATGCTTGAGGTTGAGAATATTGATGTATGTGGATTAACTGAAACTAAATGGGGAGGTGAGAGTGTGAGAGAATGGGAGTATGGATGGGGTATATGCATGGTAGTAGGTGAGAATGAGAGCGCAAGAGAAGAAGTGTGTATTGTTGTGAGTAACAGATGGAAGAAGAATATAAAAGAGTATGGATCGGTTGGCTCAAGGATTGTGTGGGTAAGAGTGAAAGCTGGACTACAAATGGGGGCGACTGTGTGAATGTATGCACCAATGCAAGATCGTGCAAGCAGAGTGAGAGAAGAGTTCTGGACAAACATGGAAGTGTGCATGGAAAAGTTTGAAAGGAATGAGAGTGTGTTTTTGATTGGAGATCTATCAATCTATCTATCTATTGTCAGATGCCTTTATCTCTTATACGGGGTGACCACAAACAACTTGACTCCACGTCACCCTGTCCCCCGCCATATCATTGCCCAGCTCCAAATTCACACACCCCTCTCTCATATACCTCTCCACTTCATCCCTCCATCTCATCCTTGGCCTTCCCCTCCCTCTCTCCCCCTCCACTTCACTCTCATATACTCCCCTCGTCAGTCTCTCACTCTCCATCCTTTCCACATGGCCAAACCACCTCAGTGTGTTTCTCCTAATGCTTCCGATCACATCCACATCCACACCACAATGCTCCTTCACATCCTCATTTGTCAGTCTGTCTCTCCATGTGACTCCACAGGCTCCTCTCAAATAACTCATTTCCACTGCTCTCACTATTGACTTGTGTCCCTCCAACAACGTCCAAGCTTCACTTTCATACGTTAGAGTTGGTATGACAGTACTGTAATGTAATAACTTTTTCACTTCCATGCTCACTTCTCTGTTTCTTATCACTGCCTTCATGGAACCAGCAACCATTCTTCCTTGTTGTACCCTTTCAAGCACTTCACCCTCCAGACTTCCATCCTTACTCATCACACTACCCAAGTACTTAAACGTACTCACATTTTCCATTTCCTCATCATCCAACCTCACTGTACATTCACTGACTTCATTTCTCTTGAAGACCATAACTTTACTCTTCCCTACATTCACCTTTCGATTCCGTTTCATACATACTCTCCCAAACTCATCCACCAAGCCTTGCAGCTTCCTTCATCTTCACATAACAACATAGTATCATCCACAAACAACAGTACAGGGAGTTTCCAAACACTGCCCTCTCTCATTAGGGTCACTTCAACATCCACTGCCCTACATTGTATCTCTTTTATAACTCCATCCATATACAGATTGAACAACCATGGAGACGTGACATATCCCTCTTTCAACCCAACCTTCAAATAAAAAAACTCACTCAGTTCATTATCCACACGCACTGCAGCCCTTAGCACCCTCATACATACTCTTCACAGCATTCAGCAACCTCCCATCTACTCCATATATTCTTAATACTTTCCACAATCCTTGTCTATCCACCCTGTCATGTGCTTTCTCCAAATCCATGAAGGCCACATACAACTTCTTTCTCTTCTCTCGAAACTTTTCCACCAAATATCTAAGAATGAATATCTGATCTACACAACCTCTTCCTTCCTAAAGCCCCCTTGTTCTTCTCTGACTATTTCTTCTGCTATTTCCCTAACTCTGTCAGTAAGTATCCTACCGTATACTTTTCCTATTACACTAAGAAGACAAATGCCCCTATGATTACCATACACTTCATTTTCCCCTTTCCCTTTGTACAAGGGAATAATCACACCTGACTTCCAATCCTCCGGAACTCTACCTTCCTCCCAGGCCAATCTACACATCTTCCACATCCATTCTACAACTATCTTTCCCCCATGCTTCAGCATTTCACCAAACACTCCATCAATTCCTGGGGTTTTCCCCATTTTGACTTTCTTCATCGCTTCCACAACTTCCATCCTACTGATTTCTTCCTGTCTTCTCACCTCCCTCCTTCTCCCAGTCATTCCCCAGCCACTTATACTTGCATTACTTTCACTCTTTACGTTCAAAAATTCGTTGAAGTGTTCTCTCCATCTGCTCACTTATCTCCTTTCTCCACTAGTAGTCTAACATTTTTATCTTTCACTCCCTTACTAACTTCATTGCCACCCTGTCTGACTCTCTTTGCCTCTTTCCAGAACATTTTCTTGCATTCTCTCCACTTGACACTCAAATTCCTTCCAAATTCCTCATCCACTCTCTTCTTACTCTCTCTTACTAATCTTTTCACCTCTCTCTTCCTTTCTACATATAACTCTCTCTTCCGTCTCTCAACTTCTTCCACGCCCCTATTTCTCATCCATTCATTGTACGCTTTTTTCTTTTGTTCCACAGCCTGTCTCACCTCTTCATTCCACCATGCTGTTCCTTGCACCCCCTTTCATCTTCTCTTCACCTCACACACCACCTCACATGCTGCACATATTTTTTCTGTGAATATCTTGCACACACTTTCCACATCCCCCATCTCTTCCAATTCATATTTACCCAATCGTTCCTCCACTTCTCTCTTATATTCTGCCTTTTTTCATCCTCTTGTAACATTTCCACTCTCCTTGCATATACTCCCGCCTCCCGTTCTTCCCTTCTTCTATTTCTCCATTTTACTTGGACCTTGATTCTGACCACCACCAAGTAGTGGTCAGAAAGTCCACTCCCCTAACCTTTATATGCTCTTGCATCCATTACACATCTTCGCGTCCTTTCATTCACACACACATAATCAATCATTGCCATCCTTTCATTCAGTTCACCATGCACCCTTCTCATCACTTGCCATGTATACCTGGGGATCATTTTGTGCCTGAAGAAGGTATTGGCTATCACCAACCCCCTCCTGGCACAAATGCCCACTAAAGCACTGCCATTCTCATCTATCTCAGCAGGCACACCCCACTCACCATCTACTCCATCCACCTTAATATTCCTTACTTTTCCATTCATATCACCAATCAAAAACACTCTCTCATTCCTTTCAAACTTTTCCATGCACACTTCCACATTTGTCCAGAACTCTTCTCTGATTCTGCTTGCACGATCTTGCGTAGGCACATAAACACACACAGTTGCCCACATCTGTAGTCCAACTTTCAGTCTTAACCACACAATCCTTGAGCCAACTGATCCATACTCTCTTATATTCTCCTTCCATCTGTTACTCAACAGTACATGCTCCTTCTTTTGCCCTCTCACTCTTACCTACTCGTGCACATATACCTCATCCATCCTCCATTCTTTCAGACTCTCACCTCCATTTAGTTTCAGTTAATTCACATACATCCACTTTTGCACTCTCAAGCTCCTGGACAACCTCTCGCTCTTTCACCTCATCATTTGCATCCCTTACATTCCACGTCACCATCCGTGTCATGTCCTTTGTTTGGTCCTTAGTCGTCATCTTTTCGTCAGTCCTGGTTCGAGGCTTCTTGTTCGTATTTTTAGTTAATTGTTTTCCGGGGAGAGGATGTAACCCTTAGCCAACCCACTTGCTGTCACGTAGGGAACACGTGTCGGTTGGTTATAAGATTACCACCCAGCATTGTAAATGATTTCCTGGTTAAGAGGAAATCATTTGGCTTGCCACTCGATGTAGGGCTACCCTAAAAAAAGGCTACCACTACACCAAGTGGATGGATGATGGGAGCCCCCATCCACCACAGCGATTGGAGATATGAATGGAAAAGTAGGGAGTGTGAAGGTGGATGGAGTAGTTGGTGAGTGGGGTGTGCCTGCAGAGTTGGATGAGAATGGCGGTGCTTTAGTGGTCATTTGTGCCGGGAGGGGGTTGGTGATATATATCCTCTTCAGGCACAAAATGATTCTTAGGTATACTGTACATGACGAGTGATGAGAAGGGTGGGTGGTGAACTGAATGAATGGAAGGCAATGATTGATTATATATGTGGAGGAAAGGATGAGAAGGTGTGTAACGGATGCAAGAGTATATAGATGTTGGGGGAGGGGACTTTCTACACCACTTGGTGCTGGTCAGAATCAAGGTCCAAAGGAAAAGGAGAAATAGAAGAAGGGAAGGACAGGAGGAAGTAGTTTATGCAAGGAGAGTGGAAGGGTTGCAAGAGGATGGAAAAAGGAAGAATAAAAGAGAGAAGTGGAGGAGCGATTGGGTAAATATGGATTGGAGCAGATGGGGGATGTGGAAGGTGTGTGCAAGATATTCACATATTGTACATATATATATATATATATATATATATATATATATATATATATATATATATATATATATATATATATATATATATATATATATGTATGCATGTTTATCTACCTAGGCTGCTTCCCCCCAGGAAAGGGAGGTAGCTGAGACAGGACAACACACTCCCAATTTACTCATCAACTCAGACACATTCATTTGCACCTTAGCACCAAGGGGAGAAGGGACAGATCTTCACCGCACCACACCGCATGAAGGTCAACTGTGCAATGCAATCAGTGACATCTGCAACAGGGCCCGACAGCAGAGCTGGTTTACCCCTGGCACATCATAATGGACCCATCCACTTACCCACACCTGACCTGATCAGCTGATCAGACCAAATGCGGGAGAATATCCCCTCAGGGCTGCATCATCATTTGTTCATTCACAATTTCTCTCCAATCATTCCTATTACGTGCAGCCACTCCTTCTTGCTCAACAGACTTCCCTTTCGTATCCAACACTCTCTTCACACTGTCCATCCATCTTATTCATGGCCTTCCTCTCAGCCTACACCTGTTACATCAGATCCAGTTATCTTTTTCACCAATCGCTCATCATCCATTCTCTCCAAATGCCCAAACCATTGCAACACCCTCTGCTCAACTTGATCCGCCATTTCTTGCACAACTCCAGTACTCCTTTGCACTTCATCATTTCTCACTCGATCCATACGCATCACGCCACACATACTCCTCAGACACCTCATCTCCATTACATTCAAACTTTTCCTCTCTGCTACACCCATGTTCCATGTTTCAGCCCCATATAACGCAGTCGGTACCACAACACCCTCATACAGCCTTCTCTTTACATCCATTCTAAGTGAACGACAGGTAAACACTTTTTTCATTCCTCCCAGCGTCTTTCCTACTTCATTCATTCAAAACTTTTCTTCTGTATCCACAGCAACATGTGACCCTTAAAACTTAAAACACTTTACCTCTTCAGGTAACTCACCATTCAAAACTATATTCACCTTCCTACCATCTACCCACCTCGTACACTTCATCACTTTACTCTTATTCTCATTTACTTTCAATTTCCTCCTTTCACACATCCTTCCAAACTTCTCTACCGCTGTTTCATTCTCTCCTCTGAATCAGCCACCAGTGCAGTGACATCTGCAAACAGCAGCTGATTCAGATTCTACTCTCTACTATCAGCATTCACCAGACTCAGACCTCCACCTAACACTCTTGCATTCACCACCCTTACAACACCATCCATATAAATATTTAATAACCAAGGCGACATCACACATCCCTACCGCAGACCCACTCTCCGGGGAAACAATCACTCACAGTATTTTCCACTCTTACTCACGCTCTACTATTTACATAAGAAACTTTTCACTCCTTTTAGCAACCTACCATAAAGTTCATACAATCTTAAAACAGTCCACAAAGCCTCCCTATCAGTTCTATCATATGCTTTCTCTAAATCCATGAACGCCCAAAACACATCCTTGCCTGCCGCTAAATACTTTTCACACACGTGTCTCACAGCAAACACCTGATCCACACATCCTTTACCTCTCCTAAGGCCACAATGCTGATTACCAATCACTCCCTCTGTACCCTCTCTAACTCTCTTAATTAACACTCTATCATACACCATACCTACAACACTCAACAGACTTATACCTAAAACTAGCACATTCATACTTATCACCCTTACCTTTATGCAACGGGACCACACAAGTACTTTTCCAGTCAATTGGCACCATACTGTACCTCTCACAAAACACACATTCAACAATCTTACTAGCCAGTCAACAATAGTTGCTCCACCACCTTTCAGGCATTCCACATCATACCCATCCATACCTGCAGCGTTCCCTATTTTCATCTCCTTTACTGCCTCCAGCACTTCCTCCATCGTGATCAAGGATTCATTCAACTCTCCCAACACATTCATTCCTTGCACCCTTCCATCTGCCACAATCTCAGCCTCCCTTTTCCTTCTCTACATTTAACAATCTTTCAAAATACTCCGTCGATCTCTTCCTTACTGCGTCCATCTCAATTAACATCCTTCCATTCACTGCATTTACTCGCTCTTCCATCCCAAACTCTCCCTTTTGCACCCTTTTCACCTCCTTTCAAAACATTTTCTTATTCTGTTGAAAATTCACAGTCAACCGCCTACTCCACTTCTCATCTCCTGCCAGTTTAGCATCACGCACAGCCATTCTCACCCTATTCCTCTTTTCCTTAAACCTTTCATATGACACCTCATCCTATCTCTGTTTCCACACTTCATATGCATGTCTCTTCTCAGCCACAACTTTACTTCATTCCTTCCAGCATCATTCACTTCCCTTTCTTACACCACCACCCACTCGTCTCACACCACAAACCTGTTCCGCATGACCCACTACAGTACTTTAAAACAACTGCCATTCCTCCTGCACACTGCCATTCTCCTGATCTTTCACTACGTTCCACTCGTCTTTAATTTTCTTCAGATACTCTATCATTTTCTCTCATTTATCCAACTCACTCACTTTCAAAACCTCCCTGCCACACCTAAATCTCTCACCCATCTCTTACCTACTCTCAACTTTCCCTCCACCCTTCCCTCTCAAAACTCTGACATCCAACAATCTTCTTATTACATTCCTGGACACAACCACATAGTCCAACAATGCTCTGTCAACCACCATTCCACCGTCCTGTCTCACTCATATATACTTATGAATATCTTTCTTCTCAAACAAGGTATTTCCAATCTCTCGCTCGACACACATCCCTATCATTCGTTCCCCATTTTCATTTCTTCCAGGCATATCATGCATACCAACTACACCTTCAACTGCTACATTTCCCACTCTAGCATTCAGATCTCCCAGATTCACATTCGCTCCAAAGCTCTGCAGATACTCAACACTATTCCAGAAAGACTCCCTCTCTTCTGCATCCCTTTCGCTACCAGGCCCATATGCACTCACAAATACCCACAACTCAAGTTCAGATTTCTCTTTCACGCACATCAGTCTCGATGACACCTCCTTCCACTCAATCACACACTGGTGAACTTCCGGGCTCACTAACAAGGCCACACCATCTCCCGCCTTTTCTTTATCAACACCTGAGAATCTTCCATTCACACTTCCAATCTTAGACTCACCTTTCCCTTTCATCTTTGTTTCACTCATAGCTAACACATCCAACTTTCTTCTCACAAACATTCTCCCAATCCCCTCGCTTTTAGCCTCAATCGTACTACATCCACGCACATTCATAGACCCAGTCTTCAGGGTACGGGGATAACTCAATCTCTCATCTCTTCCTATTCCCTGTCTCTTTGTAGGAACTAAAAAAACAGAGAAGAGGGTTCCTAGTCCCCTCACCCAGCCCCGTTTAGTCGCCTTTTACGACACGCAGGGAATACGGTGGCAGAATTCATCCTAACAACCTGGCTGGAGAGTATTAGTACCACACCATAGTGCAGCCATATTGTGTCCCCCCCCCCCGCCACAGGGGGGAACACAATTATATATATATATTACGTTTCCTGCCGTTTCAGGAGGCTCCACATTGAGTGAAAAGTGTAATGGTTTCCTGTAAACCAAGAAGCCATTTACATTGCTGGGTGGTAACAATGTAACCATATTACTGGCTGATGTGGAGCCTATTATAGTGTCCCTGATAACTGGGTGGAGATGCTAATGCAGCATCCATCCAGAGTCAAATCTCCATACTCTTCCCCGCGCCTCACTGTGGCGAGGGGTTGTCTGCCACAAGGAAACATCGATTCGTTGCTCGAAGTGGTCCTACAGGAGTGGGTGCTAGACTGCGATTGATGGGTTTGCTCGGCCAGACAGACAGGGGTTATTTAAAAACAGCAACAACAACAGAAAAGGGCCGAGGACCGAACCCTAAGGGATACCATTTGTGACTCCTTTCCAAGCCAGAGCTTTTCTTTTTCCATAAATCTCTGTCTTCTTCTCGAGAGGAACTCCCCCATCAATTCAAAATAAAGCAAAATAAGATAAAATAAAAGCGAACCCATGACTGGATATTTTTCCAGCACTCATTTGTGATGCACCCTGTCGAATGCCTTCATGAAGTCATAATACACCACATCAGCTGAGTGCCCATTATTAATGGTATCTGTCAAACTGTCCAGCACCCTAACCAGATGTAGCACTGTTGACTTGCCAGGAATAAAGTTGAAGTACATTTTACTGAATTAACTGTTTTTCTTCATGTGTGACATCACTTCATCCTGCCTGACTGATTTCATTATCTTACTGCCTATGCTGGTTAGACTGGCTGACCTGTAGTTATTTGGGTTACTCCTGTTCCCTTCTCGTGGATGACTGTGTTGTGTGCAGTTATGACAGTTATAGAATCACTGACAATGCACTGTTCCTCTGTCATAGTAACAGAACATATTAAATAGACGAGTATTAGCCATATAATTAAATATGCATTAGGTCACCAATTACAAAGTGAGCGTGACTGATAATAAGTTTATTTAAAATTGATAGGAGAGTCGGTCCTTACTGAATGGCAGTGGTGGTGTTGCTGGGGCTCATCTCATTCTCTGTGAGAGTTTGAATGTTGTAAGCAGGGATAATATTCAAAATTAAAAAAGTACTGTGCAAAATCCTTCATACACCGGAATTCTCAAAACATGTTATGTTAGGCCCTACGAACTGAAGTAGTATTGATATATTTGAAAAAACTACTCACTACACCTTTACCTGCTGTTGCACCATACTGCAGCAGGATGGGGCAACAGGGGTGGGTAAATGAGTGGGCAGGTTCAGTGTTTCCAAGTGTAGGGTAATCACCTTACAAATACGGTGATGCAACCATTATGGGGGACCTGTAGGGTTAAAGGATAATTTTACTATAATTGCACAAAATGCAGCATATCTATCATGTTTTCTTCTTGAGGAAGAAAGTAATACTTACTGAAAGAACAGAACTTATAAAACCTCTCTTTTATTTCACACACACACACACACACACACACACACACACACACACACACACACACACACACACACGTACATACATACCCATATATATATATATATATATATATATATATATATATAAGGAAAGGAGGAATAGGGTGAGAAGAACTGTGCGTGATGCTAAAGTGGCAGCAGATGAGAGGTGGGGTAGGTGGCTGACTGAGAATTTTCAACAGAATAAGAAAATGTTTTGGAAGGAGGTGAAAAGGGTGTGAAAGGGAGAGTCGGGGAAGGAAGAGCGAATAAAAGCAGAGGATGGAAGGATGTTAATTGAGATTGATGCAGTAAGGAAGAGATAGACAGAGTATTTTGAAAGATTGTTAAATGTAGAGGAGGAAAGGGTGGCTGAGATTGTGGCAGATGTAAGGGTGCAAGGAATAAATGTGTTGGGAGAGTTGAATGATTCTTTGATCACGAAGGAGGAAGTGGAGAAGGCAGTAAAGGAGATGAAAACAGGGAAAGCTGCAGGTATGGATGGGTGTGCTGTTGAATGCCTGAAGGGTGGTGGAGTGACTATTGTTGACTGGTTAGTAAGATTGTTGAATGTGTGCTTTGAGAAAGGTATGGTGCCAGTTGACTAGGCAAGTGCTTGTGTGGTCCCGGTGTATAAAGGCAAGGGTGATAAGTATGAATGTACTAGCTTTAGGGGTATAAGTCTGTTGATTGTTGTAGGTAAGGTGTATGGTAGAGTGTTAATTATGAGAGTTAGAGAGGGTACAGAGGGAGTTATTGGTGATGAGCAGTGTGGCTTTAGGAGAGGGAGGGGATGCGTGGATCAGGTGTTTGCTGTGAGACAAGTGTGTGAAAAGTATTTAGCAAAAGGCAAGGATGTGTTTTGGGCGTTCATGGATTTAGAGAAAGCGTATGACAGAATTGATAGGGAGGCTTTGTGGACTGTTTTAAGATTGTATGGACTTGATGGTATGTTACTAAAAGGGGTGAAAAAAATTTTTCTAAACAGTAGAGCGTGTGTAAGAGTGGGAAATGCTGTGAGTGATTGGTTTCCCGTGAGAGTGGGGTTGCTACAGGGATGTGTGATGTCGCCTTGGTTGTTTAATATTTATATGGATGGTGTTGTAAGAGAGGTGAATGCAAGTGTTTTAGGTGGAGGTCTGAGTCTGGTGAATGTCGATGGTGGAGAGTGGAATCTTAAGCAGCTGCTGTTTGCAGATGATACTGCACTGGTGGCTGATTCAGAGGAGAGATTGAGACAGTTGATAGAGGAGTTTGGAAGGGTGTGTGAAAGGAGGAAATTGAAAGTAAATGAGAATAAGAGTAAAGTGATGAAGTGTATGAGGTTGGTAGATGGTAGGGGGATGAATAGAGTTTTGAATGGTGAGTTGCTTGAGGAGGTGGAGTGTTTTAAATATTTAGGGTCGCATGTTGCTATGGATGGAAGAATAGATGCAGAAGTGAAGTTTAGAATAAATGAAGTAGGAAAGGTGCTGGGAGGAATGAAAAAAAAGTGTTTAGATGTCGTTCGCTTAGATTGGATGTAAAGAGAAGGCTGTATGAGGGTGTTGTGGTACCGACTGCGTTATATGTGGTTGAAACACGGAATATGGGTGTAGCAGAGAGGAAAAATTTGAATGTAATGGAGATGAGGTGTCTGAGGAGTATGTGTGGAGTGACGCGTATTGATCGAGTGCAAAATGATGAAGTGCGAAGAAGTGGAGTTGTTCGGGAGACGGCTGGTAGAGTTAAGCAGAGGGTGTTGCGATGGTTTGGGCATATGGAGAGAATGGTGAAAAAGATAACTAGATCTGATGTGAGAGGTGTAAGGCTGAGAGGAAGACTAAAATGCGTGACTTACAAAGCAATGCCCCTGAAACGGAAACAGAAGAACACCATAGTGCCCCCGAAATGGAAACAGTAGAATACCATAGTACCCCTGACAATGGGGCAAGCGAGATACAGCCCAGTATGCCCGGGAACGTGCCGACACCCCCACATGGACCCCACGGGGTAGCCGCCACCAGTCGGAGCAACCTCCAGCAACAACGGCATATGGCAGCCCGGGCCTTGCGCCCCTATGTCACGCAGCCACCACACCTTCGCCGTCGTAGGAGAAGGACACTACCTTCACGGAGTGGGATTATTGAACCAGGTAGGGGTGGAGTTGTTCTGGACACTCCAGACAGCGCCCCTCCTCGTGAGACGGCCTACTGTCACTCCGAAAGTGTCCTGGTAGAGACGGCCTATTGTCGCTCCGAAAGTGTCCTGGTAGAGACAGCCTATTGTCGCTCCTGCCCTTGTGAGATGGCGTATTGTTGCTCCGAAAGTGTCCTGGTAGAGACGGCCTATTGTCTCCCTGAAAGTGTCCCGGTAGAGACGGCCTATTGTCACCCTGAAAGTGTCCCGGTAGAGATGGCCTATTGTCGCTCCCCTCCTCGTGAGACAGCCTATTGTCGCTCTGAAAGTGTCCTGGTAGAGACGGCCTATTGTTGCTCCTCTCCTCATGAGACGGTCTATTGTAGCTTCGAAAGTGTCCCGGTAGAGGCAGCCTATTGTCGCTCCCCCCCTCGTGAGATGGCCTATTGTCGCTCTGAAGGTGCCTCGGTAGAGACAGCCTATTGTTGCTCCCGCCCTCGTGAGACGGCCCACTGCCACTCCGAAGGTGCATGGAAGGAGGCAAGGTGTGAGACATCACCCCGGCAGGAAACAAGAGCCCAGGCCTCTCGTACCAGAGTGGCCCAGACTGGCCTCACAGCCTCCCCTGGCCTCCGCTCCCTATGCCTGGCTCTGGAACAGACGCACCTGACGGCCCCCAGGGTAACCCGATGCCTCAGCCCTCCTCTGTCGGTGCCCCTAGACGTTGGAGACCGCAGTCTGCAGTCTCTCCCGATCCTCCCCAGGACACCCGGGCGCAATTTCCATATGCCCCCACGACGACGTAAGGCTCCCACCTCCGGCCGAGACATACACCAGAGGTTCCTGGAGCTATTCGGCCCCAGTCCCGAGGGCCATACCCCTGAGCCCAGCCCGGAAGCCACAGGTAGCCCAGGACGCGAGAGGACGCCCCTACAAGTTGTCCCGTGCCCTATTGGCACGCCTCCCCTTGGCGGTGCCCCTAGCCCAGCAGGATTGCCGACGGCGTGTTCCCGCCCCTGCCCCCACAATGAATACGTGTGATGCTGCCCAGAAACAGTGCAAGTGATTTATGTTAAGTGTGACTTTGCCTAGTGTAGTATCGTGCAGTGACTTAACCCGCAGCGTCCCGTCGACGTTCTTTAACGTCCACACTTTTTGTCACTGCCAATCCCGTCGACGTACAGAAACGCTAAAAAATTGCAAGGTCCCTAATTTGCACAATTTTCAATTTTCGCGAGTGATTTTTGGTACGTATATACGTGACACCTTCCTCTACAAGATGCCAGGCAGGGACAATGCCTTACCCAGCATGACCTCCTCCCCCCCCTGCATGCCATTGTCTCAGCAATTCACCTGTTATCAGTGACCTGGCCAGTATAGCCATGTCATGCCATGGTACGAAATTCAGGGCCAGAGTGATTCCCCAATTAATGACAATGTGGAGGACAAACTTTACATAGTATCAGAGGAAGAAACAGTTAGAAATGATGATCAGGTAATGTGGCAAAAAAAGGTCAGGTATTAGTGAGTGAAACAATGCTTATAATGCCTATATTACTGCTTGAAAAGGAATATACTCTTGTACTCCATATAAATTCGTACCAAGTAAATAAATAACTACCGTTTATGAGTGGTGTGAAATAGTTATCCTCCCATAGAACTCGTTTTCTTTGGTGCCAACCTGATAGAAAACCCAGTAAGGTAAGGAGGTACTCCTACCTGTATTGAGTATTTTAAACCTCAGGTGAGCGATTTCTCTATGAATTTTCGATGTTTCTCACCAAAAGCGAAGGTTTGAGCCAAAAAAAATTTTTTCCAAAAATGGTCGGGACTGGGGGGAGTCAGTGGTGGAAAAATGGTCGGGACTGGGGGGAGTCAGTGGTGGAAAAATGGTCGGGATGGGGCGGGTTAATAGAGTGAATATCGGGGCAAGTAAGATCACAGTGAGAGAATAAAGGACGAGTGTGCGAACCAAGATCCGATGAACTGTATTTATGAGTGACGTCCCTTATATACAATTAGTAAGACTGTGCCGCCTGGAAATTCCTCCGTAGTAATACACCCCTACTGGTGTGAGCTCTAAAGAAGTAATATGAGAAAGTTTAGTGATATTCCCCCACTCACGCTACCCGTAAATCCTGTACGACACTCTCTCGTCCCAGTATCTAGTGTAAGTGTAAACCAAGAATAGAATCAATTACCAAAGTCCCTTTGCTATTGGAAAACGTGTAATCCTCATTGTTAATACTTGCCTCTCTCCAGTATTACCATAACACCCTCCTAGCCGTCACAAGTCACTCCCCACACCCCCCCCTTTCTCCCCCCCCTTGTGAGACTCACTCCCCGTGCCTCACGCGCGCGCCTATATTCACTGTACCCTGAATACACTAGGATTGATTGTGTTGGCATTATTATCAGATAATCAAGTATCCTGCGAGATACACATGTCCTAGATAAGGTTTTATTTTGCTATATATTATGTTGTAATATCTGCTGATTTGTACTGTGTCTGATTGTGGTAATATACATGTAAAGATTATTGCCTAGAGTTTTTGTGTCCTGCCTCTCTTTATTGCATTAAGCTCCAGTCTCAAAAGAGGACCCCGCTCCACGTTTGGTGTTTTAGGAACGAGAAGTCGAGCCTATTTACACCTAGCATTACACTGGTGGCCAGCGGTGGTTCTTGACCCTGGCGTAAAAGAGAGGTAATCCGGAATATTTGGCAAAATGGCAACTAAACCACACGTTCAGTTACCCAAATTTGACCCCGACCAGTATGATATACACACATATCTGGCAATAATTAAACCCTTACTGGATATTGGCTTTGAGAATGACCAACAGAAAATATCAGTCACACTACCACTATTGGGTAAAGCGGCGGCGAACATAGCACCGAAAATCATCCCGGAGCTCACCTGGCAGAACTTTACAAAGTTCACTGTACAAGCCATCACCCCATCATTAGGGAAAGTGGTGGCACTATCCCAACTGGATAGTCTAAAATTTGACGGGAATCTAAATGATACCCTAACTCTGGTAAGACACCGAGTTACCACTGCTTGCCCGGAGGCAGATGAAGAAACCCGGGAACAACTCACGTTTCATACACTCCTCAGGATTCTCCCCGGTTTTATTAAAGAACATTTCATAATACACGAACCGACGGGAGACCTGGATAAAGATATCAGTTTAATGAGGCGCCTTCTAGCCGTCCATGCCACCCCTCAATGCATCGGCGAAATATATCAATTCCCCATTGACCTCATCACCGTCAACCCGTGGGAATTTTCTCCGTGCTACCACGGATGCCCGATCCACGACATCCGTGAGCAGCCAGAAGCTGCCCAGTGCAGCCAAATGACACGAGGGCACTTACAAACCTCCCCACCATACGCATATTCCCCTAAGCCTCAGGGGAAGAAAATACAAAAAAGGAAACACAAAAAGCGCCCCCCCCACTGCCCCCGCTTCCCACCGTAATGGCGGGGGCCACCTCACATCCCCTCTCACTATCTCTTCTATTCTACCTTCCCCTATTCCTGCCCCTATTTCTAACCTTCCCACCCCACGCACCACTATAGGTATACCCCCTCAACACAAAACCTGCCTCCCTCTTCACAGGCCTCCTAGGACCCTTCCCTCATCTTCCCCTAACCTACTTCCTAAAACCCCCTCCCCCTGTATACTGCCTTCCACCTACCACCCCGCACCACCCACCACCATCACTTCACCACCACTTGCTTTCCCCGCCCACATGGTTCACTCATTCAACTTCCCTATCACGCCCTCCTCCTCATCCCCACCCACCTTTTTTACCTCGCTCACCTTCCCTACCCCACCTTCAACCTCACCATCCCCACGGACCACCACCTCGTCCCCAATAACCTCACCAGATGCCTTGCTGCCCACCACACCCCACACCCCACCACCCATCACTCTCTCACGAGCTCAGCCCCCTGCTACCACCTGCACCGCCCCATCCCTGAACATTCAGACAACCCCACGAGGCCGCATCTCCCCACCACCACCGGCTCCCTCTTCCCCTACACCTCACCCCACCCTTCCTCGCCTCTGACGACACACACCACCTGCCATATCCCACTTCACAGCCCTTGCCAAGCCACCACGGTTCCAGCACCGCACACCATCCGCCATCACCCCCACACCCGCACCATCCCCTAGCTTCGCACCCACCGCCCACCCCACACCACTAGCACAGAACCCTGCTACCGCCCAAACCACCCAACCACCAAACACCCGGATGGTGCCACAAGATCGCACTCCCTCCTCGCCACCTACACTCCAAGCCACCTCTCCTGCCACCTCACCACCATTACCGACCCCACACCCCCAACCTCCCCCAGCTCCCGCACCGCCTGTCACTTCCACATGCGAGTGCTATGTTTCCTCCTCGCCATCCCCCTCCACCCCCCCTACCACCTCAGCCTCCCCCGCCACCACCACCCCCCGCACCTCACCTGACATCTCACCCGCCACACCTCGCTCACCCTCACCCCTTCCCTCCGCAGCCTCACCCTTTCCACCCGAGCCCACGTGCCCCGCCCACCCCGCCACCCCCACAGGACAACCCACTACCACCGCCCTCTCCCCTCCACACCTACGCACGCCCACTCCAACGATCTCACCCTCCACCGCGCCCCCAACACGCACAACAGCCTGTGCTAACCAACCCCCCCCACCCCGCACGCCCACTTCCCCACCCACACCCACCCTTAGGACCACCACCACCCCCTCCGGCCAACTCTCACGCCCACCCGCCCAATACACCCACACTCCTGCACCACCCACCTCCCCGCGACTTCATACCATCAAGCTACATCAGGCCCAAATCCCCTCCACCTGTACTCCTCAGAGACTCAACGCCACATTACCATGGCACAAGGCCTGGCCCCTACCCTCGGTGTCCAGCATTCAGCTTCCAACCACACCGACAGCCACACCAAACAAGATGAGAGTAAGATGGGCCGTATGGGCACCTACCCTTGGCAGGAACCAAAGACTCTGCAGGCCACAACACCTGCTAACCCTCCTCCAGTCCACCACCACCGCCTCCACACTCTTCCTCACCTGCGACCCGGAGCAGGAAGAAAACTCCTACACCATCGCCTGGCAAACCGTGCTGCAACACCTCCAGCCCTTGTACACCACCCACAACACGCAAGCATTCCACCTCCAGCCACGAGGACGTGACTTTTTACAGGGGGAGAGTGTTAAAATGCATGACTTACAAAGCAGTGCCCCCGAAACGGAAAGAGAAGAACACCGTAGTGCCCCCAAAATGGAAACAGAAGAATACCATAGTGCCCCCAACAACGAGGCAAGCGAGATACAGCCCAGTATGCCCGGGAACGTGCCGACACCCCCACACGGACCCCATGGGGTAGCCACCACCAGTCGGAGCAACCCCCAGCAACAACGGCATATGGCAGCCCGGGCCATGCGCCCCTATGTCACGCAGCCATCACGCCGTCGCCATCGTAGGAGAAGGACACTACCTTCATGGAGTGAGATTGTTGAACCAGGTAGGGGTGGAGTTGTTCTAGACACTCCAGACGGCGCCCCTCCTCGTGAGACAGCCTATTGTCGCTCCAAAAGTGTCCTGGTAGAGACAGCCTATTGTCGCTCCAAAAGTGTCCTGGTAGAGACAGCCTATTGTCACTCCAAAAGTGTCCTGGTAGAGACAGCCTATTATCGCTCCAAAAGTGTCCTGGTAGAGACAGCCTATTGTCGCTCCTGCCCTCGTGAGACGGCCTATTGTCGCTCTGAAAGTGTCCTGGTAGAGACGGCCTATTGTTGCTCTGAAAGTGTCCTGGTAGAGACGGCCTATTGTCGCTCTGAAAGTGTCCTGGTAGAGACGGCCTATTGTCGCTCCCCTCCTCGTGAGAGGGCCAATTGTCGCTCCGAAAGTGTCCTGGTAGAGACGGCCTATTGTTGCTCCCCTCCTCGTGAGACGGCCTATTATTGCTCCCCTCCTCGTGAGACGGCCTATTGTCGCTCCGAAAGTGTCCTGGTAGAGACGGCCTATTGTCGCTCCGAAAGTGTCCCAGTAGAGGCGGCCTATTGTCGCTCCCCTCCTCGTGAGACGACCCATTGTCGCTCCGAAAGTGTCCCGGTAGAGACGGCTTATTGTCGCTCCCCTCCTCATGAGACGGCCTATTGTCGCTCTGAAGGTGCCCCGGTAGAGACGGCCTATTGTCGCTCCTGCCCTCATGAGATGGCCCACTGTCGCTCCGAAGGTGCACAGAAGGAGGCAAGGAGCGAGACTTCACCCCGGCACAAAACAAGAGCCCAGGCCACCCGTACCAGAGTGGCCCAGACAGGCCTCACAGCCTCCCCTGGCCTCCGCTCCCTATGCCTGGCTCTGGAACACACGCACCTGACGGGCCCCAGTGTAAGCCGATGCCACAGCCCTCCTCTGTCGGCGCCCCTAGACGCTGGAGACCGCAGTCCGCAGTCTCTCCCGATCCTCCCCAGGACACCTGGGCGTGATCTCCATATGCCCCCATGACGACGTAAGGCTCCCACCTCCGGCCGAGACTTACACCAGAGGTTCCTGGAGCTATTCGGCCCCAGTCCCGAGGGCCATACCCCTGAGCCCAGCCCGGAAGACACGGGTAGCCCAGGACGCGAGAGGACGCCCCTATGAGTTGTCCCGTGCCCTCTTGGCACGCCTCCCCTTGGCGGTGCCCCTAGCCCGGCAGGATTGCCGACGGCGTGTTCCCGCCCATTCCCCCACGATGAATACGTGTGATGCTGCCCAGAAACAGTGCAAGTGATTTAGGTTAAGTGTGACTTTGCCTAGTGTAGTATCGTGCAGTGACTTAATATAGTGAATATCGGGGCAAGTAAGATCACAGTGAGAGAGTAAAGGACGAGTGTGCGACCCAAGATCTGATGAACTGTATTTATGAGTGACGTTCCTTATATACAGTTAGTAAGACTGTGCCGCCTGGAAATTCCTCCATAGTAATACACCCCTACTGGTGTGAGCTCTAAAGAAGTAATATGAGAAAGTGTTAGTGATAATCCCCTACTCACGCTACCCGTAAATCCTGTACGACACTCTCTCGTCCCAGTATCTAGTGTAAGTGTAAACCAAGAATAGAATCAATTACCAAAGTCCCTTTGCTATTGGAAAACGTGTAAACCTCATTGTTAATACTTGCCTCTCTCCAGTATTACCATAACACCCTCCTAGACGTCACAAGTCACTCCCCGCACCCCCCCCTTTCTCCCCCCCCTTGTGAGACTCACTCCCCGCGCTTCACGCGCGCGCCTATATTCACTGTACCCTGAATACACTAGGATTGATTGTGTTGGCATTAATATCAGATAAGCAAGTATCCTGCGAGATACACATGTCCTAGATAAGGTTTTATTTTGCTATATATTATGTTGTAATATCTGCTGATTTGTCCTGTGTCTGATTGTGGTAATATATGTGTAAAGGTTATTGCCTAGAGTTTTTGTGTCCTGCCTCTCTTTATTGCACTAAGCTCTGGTCTCGAAAGAGGACCTCGCTCCACGTTAGGTGTTTTAGGAACGAGAAGTCGAGCCTATTTACACCTAGCATTACAGAGACCACGAATAGGATGGATGGACAGTGTGAAGAGAGCGCTGGATGCGAGAGGGATGTCTGTTGAGCAAGGAAGAGTGGCTGTGCGTGACAGAAATAAATGTAGAGAAATTGTGAATGAATAAATGATGATGCAGCCCTGACGGGATATTCTCCCGCATTTGGTCTGATTAGCTAGTCAGGTCAGGTGTGAGTAAGGGGATGGGTCTAGTATGATGTGGCAGGGGTAAACCAGCTCTGCTGTCAGGCACTGCTGCGGATGTCACTGACTGGACTGCGCAGTTGACCCATGTGTTGTGTGGTGCGGTGAGGATCTGTCCCTTCTCCCCTTTGGGGCTAAGATGCAAATGACTGTGAATGGATGAGTAAATGGGGAGTGTGTCGTCCTGTCTCGGCTACCTCCCTTTCCATGGGGGAAGCAGCCTAGGTATATACATAGATATATATATATATATATATATATATATATATATATATATATATATATATATATATATATATATATATATATATATATATATAAACCTTTGTTACTCATCTCTAATGAATCCTTCTAGCTGTAAGAAATTTTTAAAATTTGACAAGTTTTGAAATGTACGTGGTCCCATTTTCATAATCGCATTCTGCTGACTCTATACATTGGATTCTTGTATGTTTGAAGTCAGAATCATTAGCAAGGAAAAGGAAATGTATGATATAGTTTTAAGGCAGCAGTAGGCCTAAAACCCTCTCTCGTATTAGCCCGGTCTTAAGAACATAAGAAGAGAGGATAACTGCAGTAGGCCGGTTGGCCCAGCTAGGCAGGTCCTAGAAGAGTAACTGAACTACTAAAATGAGATAAGGACAGCAAAGAAGAAGGCTCTCCGTCGAAGTGTAGTTGGCAGACCTACTTTCCTTACGGCATTATACCTATATCTGTCTATCTATCTATCCATAGCCGGACGCCTTAATCCCGTAAGAGGTGGCCTCAAACATCGTCCCAGTGTCGCCTGTCGCCTGTCCCCTGCCATTTCGCTGCCCGCTCCCAACTTACACCCCCCTCTCTGATATACCTCTCTACTTCATCTCTCCGTCTCATCCTCGGTCTCCCCACCCCTCTCCCCTCCACTCCACTCATATTCACTCTCCTAGTTAGTTGCTCACTTTCTTTCCCCCCCATACGGCCAAACCATCTCAGAGTAATTCTCCTAATGCTTTCTAAGAAAACACATTCACATCAACAATTATCTGTCCCTTGCTTACTCATTTGGCTGCTGTCTCTCCAATAATTTCCTATACGGCTCTAATTCATTTCCACAGCTCTCACTTATAACCTTCGTCCTTCCAAGTAGGTCCCAGTTTCACATCCGTGTGATCGAGTACGGATCACAATACTGCCTTGCAGTGACTTTTTATTTTTTTTTTACTAACATGCGGACCTACTCTTCAATTATTTCCGCGAAGCAGCAACCTTTCTTCCCTGATGTACCTTTTCATGCACTTCATCTTCTGAACTTCCATTCTTAACTCATCGCACGATTTCAATACTTGAAAGCATTCATATTCTCCTTCACTTCTTCCTTTCTCTTAACAACAGTACCTTTACTCTTAGTTACGTTCACTCTTAAATTTCGTTTTTACATAAACTTCAAAACTTATTCAGCAAACCTAGTAACTCTCCCTTAATCAAGACTTAACAACATTGTACCACTAGCAAACAACAGTTCAGACAGCTTCCAAACCTTACCTTCTCTCAATGAGGACATTTCACCATCCACTGCCTTACTTTCTATATATTTTTTTTATGATACCATCCATATATACAGTGAATAATCATGCAGACATGGAACACCCGTGTATCAGTCATATATATATATATATATATATATATATATATATATATATATATATATATATATATATATATATATATATATATATATATCCATTTGTCTATCTATGTCTATATCTCTCTATCTATCTAGCTATTTATATATCTATATATATCTATATATCTATATCTATCTATCTATCTATCTATCTCTATGAAAAAACTCAGTGCACTTTCCAAGCACTGCAACCTTCATGCCTTTACACTCGTACATACTCCTGACAGCATTCAGTGGTTTCTCATCTACTCCACATGTTTTCTGCACCTTCATATTTTCTATCTACTTGCCTTTTTTTTTTTTTTCTCTCTCTCTCTCTTGGTCTGTGAAAGCAACATACAACTTCTTTACCTCCTCTAAATACCTTTTTTTCACTCACCATCCTATAACGAATATTTGATTTACACATTCCCTCCCCTTCCTAATGCCCTCTAGTTTGATACATGGTGTTTTGCACTTGTTAATAACATAATAAACCATGAGCCTTTTTCAGTAATCAATAGAAAAATTAATCACTGAAAGTATTTTTAGTAATTCTGGATATTAACAATGCTTCCTTCACGTGCATGTATATTCTGCAACTGTTCCCATTTAGGAAGAAATCGATTGGCAACAATATCTCAAAATTTATCTTATTTTAAAGAATTTTGGGCTTATACTAAAAAAGAACATACAGTTTCTTTAGTCTGATATAAGGACTTCACTAATATAGGTTAAAGTAGTATGCAAAATATATGACTAACAACAAACGTATGCTTATAACTGCGAGGATTTCCAGATCATCACTGGTCACAGAAGGAGGCAGCCCAGTGAGTTTCAATACGATAGCCAGGACGGTGTGATCTTGTGTAAACATGACAAAAGCCGACATCACTCTACTGTTCAATTTCATCAGTAAGATAAGCACATTAACCCTTTAACCGCGGGGCGTCACTTTCGTGACGCTTGGGAGCAAGGGATCATACCGCGGGGCGTCGCTTTTGTGATTCTGTGTTATTTTGAATTCACCCGGGCTTCCAAGTGGGGGCTTGTATCATCTATCAGTACTGCCAATGTCCAACACTAGTCAGCACTCCTAATCTCATCTGTACTCCCATCCATTGTTGACAATTTAGCCATTTCTCCCCATTCTTGACTCCCCTCCCTACCCCCCCTCCATTACCCTATCCTCTCGCCTGCCCGGCCATGCTACGCTAAGTAAATCTTCCCTGGAATTTTTCACTGATTTCATCCATTGAAATAAGCCCTATGTCGTATTCTTATACCAAATAATACATACAAGAAAGAAATAAGGTAAGTGAGAGTGCCATACACCTGGAATTGGCTAATTATCACCTGACAACACCTCACGTGCACTCGTTCGCTAATTTTCGCTGTTTTTTTCCCCTTGAAATATGCCGTATAATCTATTTTCGTAATAAATATTCATGTAAGGAGGGAAGGGAGAAGCCTAAGTGATATTTACATTCACCTGGAACTACCTAATTTATAATGTATTGTCTAGATTTCCTGCCAATCATATCAGTGCTACACAAAGCTGTTTCAAGATTTAACATTGGTAGCTCTGATTATATATCTCTAAGTAGGCCTCTAATCTATTTTCGTAATAAATATACATGTAAGGAGGAAGGGAGAAGCCTAAGTGATATTTACATTCACCTGGAACTACCAAATTTATAATGTATTGTCTAGATTTCCTGCCAATCATATCAGTGCTAGACTTAGCTGTTTCAAGAACCAATATTGGTAACTCTGAATAACCCCTAAACAGGCCTCCAGGCTGGCCCTGCGTTATCAGTTTACTCTCATCTTCCGTAGTGAGGGGACGTATGTTTCTTCTTGCTGACTTCAAGGCCTTTTTTCACCCCCATGCAAATGGCTCTGTGACCTTTACCCCCTACTAAACCTCGTGTGGAAAGAGGTAAAGGGCTGACAATTGATAAAAGAGTGACTACGATCTTTCTATTGAGTAAAACAGTGCAAGTGGAATTGTAAATAATGTGTAAATAATGTGTAAACAGCAAGTGAAAGTAATGAATGTAAATATACGTGAACAATGGAAAATAGTTTTATAAGTTATTTCAAGTGACAGTGCACAACACAGTGTAAATAAAATAGAAATGTAAATAACGTAAATAAAATAGAGAACGTAAATAGAAATGTAAATGAGTAGTATTATAAGAATACGAGTATATACCCTAGGAGTAATGAAAGTGAAAGTTTCACTCTAGCATGTCTGAGTGCTATGAGTTATGAGAGTGAAGATGAAAGTGACATTCACTCACAATGCCAGTATACAGGACGAGAAAGTGAATGCTACGTATTTTACTGAAAGAAATTGAATCCCTACAGTGACAATAAACTAATACTACTGAAGGAAACTTATGGATAAAGACTGTAGATATATATAAGTGTTATATAGTAACAGAAATATAAAGTGTGAGGGGTTTTATGAATAATAAATGACAGAGTAACAAAAGCGAACTAGTGCCAGTGCGACGATCAGACGCGCTCGTAATTTCCATTGCTTTCACAGTGTTTTTTTTTTTAGTATGGATCCCAAACTACTTGAAAATTGTAGAATAGTGTTTATAGTGTTTGTATCTGGCTGTGGCAATCATATTACGGGTTGTCGGGAAGTGTAAAGTGGAGACTTCGTTACCCTACTTCAGAGGTCTCCACAAGTCCTACGGTAACGACGAAGGCTCAACAATCATTCCAGGAGAAAGCTGAAGGTATGTGCCATAAGCATATGTAATTTTATTATTCTAGGACTAATAACTGATTTTTGGCAAATATTTTTTGAGAGTCTGTCGGAGCCCAAATAACCCCGCGGCACACGCAAGTCATTGGTAAACAAGCCCGCGGTGTAGGGGTTAATACGTGTTGCCAAATGGGAACAATGACAATTAATGGGTTAATCCAACTTATAAAATATCTCTTGAATTCTACTGCCCTCCAGACGATTGTATTCAGCTCAGGAAACACTTTTCATCGTGAACCCTGTTGTTTTATCTACATCCATATGATAAATTATTGTCACCTTGGACAAATTTCTCGTACTTAACTGGTTATTATGGAAATATGTATATCAACATGAATGACTCCATAGTTAAGTTGGCTGATAATTCACCCTTAAGCAAAAGCAACAGGATGATATTACGTCATTTTTAGCTTATTCTTTCTGTCGTCACACGACTTTGTTCTGTCAAGGAGAACCTATCATACTGAACCCTATCGTTCAACGGTGACTTTGAAGTACAGGTGAATAAATAAATAATCATAATATATATATATATATATATATATATATATATATATATATATATATATATATATATATATATATATATATATATATATATTTACCTTCAGACGATCTTATACAGCTTATGAAATTTCTTTTGTCTTCTTTCTTCCCTTCAGTTGATTTTATTCAGCTAAGGGAAAGCCACTCGTATTGAACGTTTTTTAGTACGACCACTTGTTATTTCTATCATTAACTGATACTGAAAGGATTAAATGAAATAATCTCTGAACGGTAATACAGACATACAAGAATAAATTAGAGGGGCACTCGGTGGACCGCATCTCGTCGACAAGGACAACGTTATTTCCAAACCACTCTTCGCAGCGGGTTTGTCTTTCTCATCACTAATTACGATTTCGCAAAAAAGTGTTTTCCGGATCCAGAATCTGTAACACGATCCGGATCGGTCCCAAAAGTTAATAGATTGTTCCCCGGGACATGGGCTATCTACCCACCAAATTTAGTCCAAATTTCTCATTTAGCTTTTGAGTAATCCTGCTAACAGACAAACAGACAAACAAAAACAAACAAGGGTGAAAGCACACTGTCCTTGTCAGTGAGAATATATCATCTGGTCAAGTAACCTTTTACCCTGAGACCAAAGCAACCGGGTATTCTGATAATCTTATTCTTCCTATGTTCAGAGAAAATTTTTAAGTGTAGGAAATTAGCTCATTGAATATGATGACATTTTTTTCTGTTTCTGTTCTTGATATCTCCAGACGAGTTTGTGAATGTCTGAAGACACCTTTCGATCTAGATATTTCTGTGGATGGTGGTGGGGGTTTACCCATGTTTGATAAAATCGTCTGTCAGCTCCATGATTAAACTAGAAGGGACCTCACCCGGATTCAGCAGGCTAAACAAAAGAAAATCTAATAATCTGATATGTAGTTATGATCAGCATGAATGAATTATTGGCTTTGCTGATAGTTCACCTTTACGTTAAAACAGCGTGATGTGTTAATTTCTTTATTCTGCTTTGCCTCACACACATGGGTGGACAATTCCAGTGTTTGTCCCTAACTGCGCCATTCACTCATCGTGTCACACCCTCACAATGTCCTTTTACTTTTTTGATGACTGGGGATCTAGGCCTTATGGGGGGGGAGCGTGTTGAGGGGTCGGTTTTGTTTAATTATACAAACATTAAATACACGAATATCCATATCGTCTCTACATACGTTTACATAGAGGTACATAGTACTATACCGGTAATGGTGAACCGCTTAACTCCATCGTGCCTAAATAGCTGTAAATAGGACTCGGAAGGGCAGGGCTAAAGATTTTGATATATGATCATACATACATACATACATACATACATACATACATACATAGTTACATACATAAGCACATAAATGCATGATACAAATGTACTGGTCGACTTTGTAATACCTACCGTAAGTCGTGCCGGAATAGCCGTAAATATGGCTCAGAGATACAGAGCACAGCACTGGGCAGTCAACTGCACTGGTACAATGTGTAAGCCAGAACTGTGTCGTTTAAGTATTTTAATGGTAAATAATTACTTCTCTCCACAAAGCATATTACTGGCGTAATTACTGCTCTTAATGGTGTCATTTGTCTTTCTGTTTATCTCATTTACTTCTATTTTCATACTGCTTTATGCAGTCAAAGATAGACCTTTCCTCCTAAGCCATATTACTACGATAGTGTCTTACCGAAGTATATTTCTATAACTTTAAACAAATTTATTTATTCGGATTAAGACATTCTCCCTACCTCCAGACGACTGAAAAATACCTCTGGCACTGGAGGAGTTAAAAAAGATTAACATTTTCGGTACTGTTTTTTAACACCTTCACTAGAAGTCTCCATCTAAAAATGAATTAATTTGTTTGAGGGTAAGAGGATTAACGTAAGAATGGTGTCGTCATGCTTTAGTGGCTAATTCAACGCGGATTATATTCTGAGGCTAACAACAAGTGGTAAATAGTAATGATCTGTATAAACAAATTAGGAACTCAGCTGACAGTTCACCCACACACCATAACACCCTGATCTGTTATTCTGTCCTACTGGCTGTTATCTGTATGCCCACCCGTCTGGTAAATGATAACCCCAACCATTAATTCATCTAACTGACCAGCCTCTCCAGCAATGCCATGAAAAAGAAGATAAATTCTATTATGAGAGGTAAGTTATTGACGCTATTCGTCCACTTAACGGGGATATTATGAGTTGGAAGTTTATTGACACTATTCGTCCACTTAACGGGGATCATAGATTACGGTACTGCAATGAATTCACACAATTAGAGTATTTTGTTCCCGCCCTCACCTCACTCCATCTCACATCATCATCTTTCATTCTTTTATTTAGGATAACCGACTGGGAGAGGCAAGGTTCATCAATATGAGCTAGCCTTTTAAATTTTAATTCGTAGTGTCCAGTCTCTGGCTTCATCTCTTTCCTGTTAACTTGTCTTCTCTGACATTTAGTTCTACCTAGATCTAATTTGTCAGGGTTTTAACATCAAAGGAGAAGGCAAGTCTTTATTTTTTACCGCATCCACAGGGGTGACAATCCAGTACGTGTCTGTATCTGTGTTACGCACTCACTGAGTTTCTGTACCATATTGAAGGATGAAATACAATATTAAAAATTGCAAACGCAGAGTTTTATGAACGTCACACTTTACCTTCCACTCATTGTTGCCGCACACACAAAGGCGTGTCTGGGATGTGTCTGAGGGATGTGTCCATAGACATGGGAAATCTTTGGGAATGTGTTGGGGTTGCGTATACGCTTGTGGTGAATCCCAGTATCAAAGATGTCTTTTGTCTTGTTCTTGCAATAATTTCAGAGGTACACTCGGCAAGATTTCCGACTGGACCACCTGGTTGCGGGATTTGGCTAAAACGTGGCCACAGCGCGCCCCCGTGTGTGTGTGTGTGTGTGTGTGTGTGTGTGTGTGTGTGTACATGCCAGACAATTTTTCGAATCGCTAAGCTTCATCCTCCAAATTATATTATGTGGCCATTGTATTATGCTATGATATAGGCTAATAAAAATTATGTGATTGGGATAATGGGCTGTGCACTATACTGTTTATAGTCTGAGTTATACAAAATAATTCTCTTGCCTTGTAGAATGAACCATTATACAGGTTGAGTTGTGGTTCAGAAACAGAGGGCAAGTTCACCCAGAAATGGCGCGATAGGGGGAAAGGGGGAGAATGGGAGTGAGCGGCCAACAGTTATATATTCCTAGTCATTACGGTTTAGTTATTTAGGTGTCAATGATATCCCGTATCTGAAATAATAATAAACCTATTTATTTTTATTTTCATTGTATAGACCCGATTACACACTAGGATACCCCCTCCCGCGTTGACGGAAAATAGACTGTTCTATTGGCTCGACTCTCTCTCTCTCTCTCTCTCTCTCTCTCTCTCTCTCTCTCTCTCTCTCTCTCAAATTCCTCAGCTGGCTATCAGTACACACACACACACACACACACACACACACACACACATTATCAGTTTATGCTAATGGGTAATGACGTTGTATTTAGTATGTTTACCTAAAATTTCATACTGTGTCAAAATACAAGCGCAGTACATAACCACCTCACATTACGGACTACGTTAACCAGTAATCAGTACTTATTTGCATAGTTTATGTTTCAGTAATAGTCATGAGGTAGCCATACTCACAGTGATATTTCGTTAATGCTAAAGGTAAACATGTGTTCAGTGGCGGATACCAGTTAGAGGGGAGGTGGCCGCTGACACCCCCAATCCTCATAGCTACGGTGGTGAGTTGTAGTGTTGCTGCAGAGGTTCCTGTTCTTCCAGTTATGAAGAATGATTAAATTTAACATGCTGATGAACAGCCATTTCTTATGAAAAATACAAACAACCTACATGGAACTCTCAAAATACATTTATGAAGCATATTGTGGGAGCTTTCCAGCTCTCACGCACCAGTCAGTCTTGGTCCTTTGTTTCATATTACCAGCCTGACAGTGTGCAGTGTTAATGAACATGCTATTAATATTAGTTCTTTATGCTTATTTACCTTTGGAACAACAGAATTCAAAGCAGGATTTCATTTAGTACACAGAATGCCAAATACAGTATGTGTGTATGTGCGTATGGGTGTGGTACGATACGTGTGGTGGGGGTGGGGGGAGTATAGTGAGTATGAAATGCGTCATAATGGTAATATGGGTGTGTGCATACGTGGCAAAGGACGTCCAAGAGTGATAAGTAATCTTTGCCTTGAATACTTGATGACACACACCTCAGTATTTATTTAGGTTATATTTATAAGTTTGTAGCATGTTACCTTATTATATTCTTATGATTATGTTTTGGGGGTGAAATCTGAAACACCATATAAAGAAAAACACAAGTATTATAATACTGTAATATGGAATCCATATTACATGAATAACTATTTCTTCCAGGAGAAAATAATGTTGTTTTAATGTTCATTACAAAATTACACTGTAGGAGCATCTGTTTTTAATGTTAGCTTACCTGATTCCCTGCGATCCGTTTATTAAGTTATACTATAGCATGGATTTATGCAATATATCCGTTATATTATAGTAACTATGTCATGAAGGCTCACACAGTGGACATTCACGTAAACGGCTTCGAACAGGTAGCAAGTTCAATTTTTAGTAGTCTGCGAAGTTCACGTATTTTTTGGTGTGGTTATTGATCCAGCTGTTCTTTGCTGGCCAATGTAATTCCTTATAAAATGAGAGTGGTCAAGTGTAAAACCAATACCCTGTGTCGCATAGTAGTATGAAAATGATCACTGATAATAATATGTGATTACTGCATGACCCTCCCGAATGACCACACCCAGAACCTTTGTTTTATTTATTTTAATGTTGGGTCACTTGGAACAGATATGAGTAAATGACACGATAGCCCAAGTGTATTTGTTGAATATAACTTAGCCAGTACAAAGTTTCTTGATTAATACGATGTGTGGGTGTATGGTTATTAGGCAAAAGTGAGAACCTACACACACACACACACACACACACACACACACACACACACACAGACAAACAAACAAACAAACACACACACACACACACACACACACACACACACACAGAATCTTTCTATCTATCTATCTATATAAGATGGTGAATTGTATGAATTATGGTAAACAAACATGTTCAGGAAAAATTGGAGAGTGTGGAAGAGCTGAAGGTAGATAAAGGCTAGAGTATAGAGATGCGTTGATCGTATGCCTGACACTTCTCCATATGACTGTTACCAGGTATTTTGTATTCATAAAATTTAATAATAGAGAAAATATTTCTGGAGGCGACAGTACTCTAATGGATAGGTATAAATTTAATGACTATATGTATGGCAAACATATTTTTATACTGTATCGCTAAACAATTTTAATATTGTTAAAAGAACTAAAATTATATCTCTTGTAAAATCTGCTTCCAAGAGATTAGGTGTGCTAAGCCGACTCCGTTCCTTGTTTACCCCTCCACAATTGCTGACTCTATACTCGGGTTTTATCCGCCCCTGTGTGGAGAACAACTCTCATGTGTGGGGAGGCTCCCCACATTCAACTTTTCTCAATAGGGTGGAGTCAAAGGCTTTTCGTTTCATTAACTCTCCTCCTCTTACTGGTTTCCTTCAACCTCTGTCTCTTTGCCGCACTGTTGCATCTTTCTCTCTCTTCTATCGCTACTTCAATGGTCACTGTTCCTTTGAACTGTCTGCTTGCATTCCTCCACCTCTACAACGGGCGCGTAGCACCCGTCTAACAACAAACTCTCATCCCTTTCCTGTCCAACTCTCTAATGCAAGAGTGAAGAGTGGAGCCATCCGCTTTTTTTTTTTTTTATGCTAGGAAGAAGGAACCAAAGGCCTCGACCCCGCAGTATTACTGTTCCCTCCAAGAGAAAAACAAAATACAAGAGAGAGCCAAATTCAAGATCCAATCATTTCGAGATGCCAAGACACACTGCGTTTGAAAGACTGGAGATCATAGGAAGTAGGAAATACAGACAGAGGGAGACAGTTCCAGAGTTGTCCCATTGCATAAATGAAGGACTGGGAATAACGGTTAACTCTGGCATTGGAGAGTTGGACAGAAAAGGGATGAGAGTTTGTTCCTAGACGGGTGCTACGCACCCGTTGTAGTGGTGCAGGGATGCAAGCAGACAGTTCAGAGGAGCAGTGACCATGGAAGTAACGATAGAAAAGAGATAAAGATGCAACAGTGCGGCGAAGAAACAGGTTGAAGGGAGCCAGTAAGAGAAGGAGAGTTAATGAAACAAAAAGTCTTTGACTCCACCCTATTGAGAAAAGTTGTATGTGGGGAGCCTCCCCACACATGAGAGTTGTACTCTATGCAGGGGCGAATAAAACCCATGTATAAAGTCAACAACTGTACCGGGGTAAAGAAGGTACGGAGTCGGCTTAGCACACCTAATCTCTTGGGAGCAGCTTTTACAAAGAGATGCAATATGATCTTTCCAAGATAAGTCCCGAGTGAATAAAATCCCAAGCATGCTCAAGGATGATGCAGGATAGAGCTGGATATTATTAAACACTAATGGGTACTCCTGTGGAAGATTGTGTCGAGTTGATAGGTGTAAAAACTGAATTTTTGATGCACTAAAAACAACAAGATTATTTTTACCCAAGTCAGAGATACGAGCCAAGTTAGACATTAGGGATGCCATAGCCTAATCCCTTGTTTGTTGAAGTAACTGCTGAGATGGAGGTTGCAGGAACCGAATGGAATGGTGAAGGGCGGAATCATCAGCGTACGAGTGGATAGGGTTTGATGTACAGCTTAGAAGGTAATTGATGAATAAAAAGAAGAGAGTTGGTGATAGGACAGAGCCCTGAGGAACACCACTGTTGATAGATCTAGGAGAAGAACGATGGCCTTCTACAACAGTCGCTATAGAATGACCGGAAGCTATAGATGAAGGCACAGATGGAAGGATAGAAACTGTAAGAGGGTAGTTTGGAAATTAAAGACTTATGTCAGACTCGATCGAAAGCCTTAAAGATGTCAAGTACAGTGGCAAGCTTTCGCCGAAGTCCCGAAAGAAGGATGACCAGGAGTCTGAAAGGTAGGTAAGAAGATCACCAGTGGAGCGTCCCTGATGGAACCTATACTGAAGATCAGAAAGAAGGTTGTGATAGGAAAGATGCTTTAAAATTTTTCTGTTAAGAATGGACTCGAAAACTTTTGAGACACAGGATGTTAAAGCAATTGGACGATAGTTAGAGTGTTGGGAATGGTCACAATTCTTTGGGACTGGCTGAATGAAAGCAAACTTCCAGCATGAAGGAAAGGTACAAGTTGACAGACAAAGGCGAAAGAGTTTACCTAGGCAGGGTGTAAGCACAGAAACAGTTCTTGAGGACAACAGGAGGGACTCCATCAGGCCCATATGCCTTATTAGTATTGAGGCCAGTGATAGCAGAAAATACATCAGCTGAAGAAATTTTAATGTCAGCCATGAGGAAGTTTGAGGGGGGAAGTGATGGAGGAACAGCACCGAAATCATCTAAGGTGGAATTGGAGGAGAAAGTCTGAGCGAAGAGATCTGCTTTATCAGTAGAAAAACTAGCTACAGAGCCATCAGAATAGAAAAGAGAAGGGATGGATGATGAGGTAAAGTTGTTAGAAAGGTTTTTGGCAAGGTGCCAGAAGGAGCGAGAAGAATTCGAGTTGGAGAGTTGAGAGCATTTAGTATAAATGAAATTATTTTTAGCAGAGCGAAGAACAGCCTTAGCATGATTCCAGGCAGAAACATAAATAAGATGTGATTCAGGGGTGGGTTGGCTTCGGTACCTTTTACAGGCCCTCTCCTTGTTGCGGACAGCATTAGAACAAGCCTGATTAAACCAAGGCTTTCTTGCATTAGTTAAAGAATGTGAGAAGGGAATGTATGCTTCCATGTCCGAGAGAATAACTTCCGTAATGCGGAAGGCACACTCAGATGGCTTCCAGCCATGAAAGCAATAATCATTCCATGGAAAATCAAAGAAGTACTGCCTGAGGACCTCCCAGTCTGCAGCTGCAAAAGTGCCACAGTCGACTTTTCTTTGGAGGGTCCGCAGACCATACCGGAGCGATAGGACAGGTTAAGGAAAATAGGTTGTGATCGGAGGAGCCCAACGAAGAGGAAAGATATACAGTGTAAGCAGAAGGATTAGTTGAAAGGAAGAGGTCAAGTATGTTGGAGCTCTCTCCAAGGCGGTCATGGATAAGGGTAGGGTGCTGTAGAAGCTGCTCTGGGTCATTTACGATAGAAAAGATGTAGGCTTGTTCACCAGGTGGATCAATGAAAGGAGAGGAGAGCCATAGGTGGTGGTGAACATTAAAATCTCCGAGAATGGTGATTTCAGAGAAAGGAGAAAATGGATAGACTGTGTTCCATCCTGGAAGTAAGACAGTCGAAGAATTTTTCATAGTCAGTCGAATTAGGAGACAAGTAAACAGCGCTACCGGATTATTCACTGATTTGAAGGACCAGGATTATTTCAGTTTGTTCGATATAAGTGAGCGGACATAAAAATCATATTAGGCACTTAATTTCCTCTCTTCAGTACAACTTATCTACAGTTGCATGAAGTTATGGAAGCCGTCTCCTTGGGTAATGAAACAAATGATTTCGGTGTTCTCATCTTTTGGCATGACTTCTTCTTCCTAATAATGTTTCTTTTAACTAATCAAATGTGCTTGGTTAGCCTTAAATGTTTTTCTTTTATGATACCCTCAAAGCCAAGAAAACAGGGATCATGGGTAAAATCGCGAGAATTTAAACTAAGGAGTCATTTGTCTAGTACGGCATGATCTATGGTTCAGTGTGTGTGGCCAAAAATAATTATGTCCATTAAGATCCGCGATGATGGAGGGAAAAATGCATGTCTTAGCCACCATCCGGCTCTTAAAATTCAGATGCTGGGGAGTTTCTCAAATGAAATATTTGACTGAAATAGTTTGAAGATTCAGTACGTAATTTAATTAATAACGGAGGTGTGACGTTTCTCGGGGTCACTGAGTACTGATTTAACTTCATCAGATAATAAGCTTTTTTATGAATACTACTACTACTACTACTACGAGAGAGAGAGAGAGAGAGAGAGAGAGAGAGAGAGAGAGAGAGAGAGAGAGAGAGAGAGAATATCTGGCTTATGCCTTTCTTAGTTTTCTCTCTCTCTCTCTCTCTCTCTCTCTCTCTTATATCACAAGTGTTTTTCTTTCATCTCTAAAAAAGTTCTTTCCCACTTTACAGTTTGTCACGAAATGCTAAGAGAAAATTAGCAGTATCTCTCATCGTCGTCTTGACCCTCCATACTATTCTTGCTTTATAACTTTCCTTTTCCTTTTTTACCTCTCATGTTCATTCGTTCTGCTTTTCCCTTTGGCTTTCCTTTTTAACTTTCCTCCATTTCTTTTTATCCTCTCCTCTTCCATTATCTTTCTCCTCATCTTTCTCGCTTATGTTTGGTCTCCTTTTCATCCGTACTTTCCTTAAGATTCATTCATTCATTCATTGCCAGACGCCATGTATCCCAGACGGGGTGGCCAATGGCTTAGAGTTAATTGTTTTACAGGGAGGGGCACTAATCCTCCACCAACCCCACTTGACACGTAGGGATGCCAACAGCATCTGGTGTTCCCCGGCGGTCACCCATCCAAGTACCTTAAGATTGATTTCAATTATATTTTGGTTTTGTGTTTGTAAGTGGAAAAGGCTTAGTCTGTCTTTCTGACCTGTCTTTCTGTTTGTCTTTCTGTCTGTCTGAATTCCTTTCTGCTCTATCGTCCTTCCGTCTGTCAGTCTCTCTCTTCCCCCAGTTCCCCCCCCCCTCCCACACCCCTACTCTCTCAACCCATTAAACTCCTGGGCCCCATAAATTCCTTTCCCACATCCGCTGCCAAATTCATCGTCTTCCTTACACCTTTTTTGGAACCTTCATCCAGCCATCCTTCTCCTTCTCTCCTTCCCCAGTTTTTCTCTTTTGTAACTAACTGCAACACATTCCAAACCCTTCACCCCCACATTTTCTTTCCCCTATTCCATCTCGTAACCAATCCCAGCCCACGTTCCCACTTCCTTTCCTCAACGAAAGTCCACAATCCCCACTATTCAAGTTGCAGTCACACAATCTCTTTCTCGCCCGATTTCCATCTGTTATCCACATCATCTCACAAGTCCCTCGTTCTCAAACCCATCGCCACCCACCGCCCTCCACAATTGCCTCACGCTTACTACTACCCCGTCCCCACCCGTCCATCACCCACTACCCAACCCTAGCCCTAACTTCACCACAATGTTGTGCCTGTCTGGACCGTTCAGTCATGTCCTCTGCCCCAACTCCTCTACCCAACCCTCTCCGTACCGCAATTGTCTGGCTCCAGTAAGAAAATATGAAAGCGATGCCAATGCGCTATATATGTAATAGCAAGAAAGTAGAAAACTTGAACTGTAAGGCTAATTAATCAAGGTACATAAAATGTAATGGGGTAAATCCATTATGGTACGTAATATATAATAGGAACAATCCATCAGGTTATATATATATATATATATATATATATATATATATATATATATAGATAGATAGATAGATAGATAGATAGATAGATAGATAGATAGACTGACTGATAAATAGATGGAAAAATATATCTAACTATCTTATACTGGTCCCACTATACATATACCATTTACTAAATAAATATTCTTTCTTCTATCTATCTATCTATTACCAGACGCCTCAATCCCGTTTGGTGTGGCCACAAACAAATCGCCTCCACGTCGCCCTGTCCCCCGCCATTTCACTGCCCTGCTCCCAACTCACCCCCCCCTCTCTCATATACCTCTCCACCCCATCCCTCCATCTCATCCTCGGCCTCCCCCTCCCTCTTCCCCCCTCCACCTCACTCACATACACTCTCTTCGTCAGTCTCTCACCCTCCATTCTCTCCACATGGCCAAACCACCTCAGTGTGTTCCTCATAACGCTTCCTATCACATCCACATCCACACCACAACGCTCCTTTATATCCTCATTCGTCAGCCTGTCTCTCCATGTAACTCCACAGGCTCCTCTTAAATAACTCATTTCCACTGCTCTCACTCTTGACTTGTGTCTTTCCAACAACGTCCAAGCTTCACTTCCATACGTTAGAGTTGGTATCACAATACTGTCATGTAGTAACTTTTTCACTTCCATGTTTACTTCCCTGTTTCTTATCACTGCTTTCAAAGAACCAGCAACCTTTCTTCCCTGCTGTACCCTTTCAAGCACTTCACCCTCCAAACCTCCATCCTTACTCATCACACTACCCAAGTACTTAAACGTACTCACATTTTCCAATTCCTCACCATCCAACCTCGCTGTACTGTACATTCACTGACTTCACCTCTCTCAAAGACCATCACTTTACTCTTCCCTACACTCACCTTTAGATTCCGTTTCTTACACACTGTTCCAAACTCATCCACCAAGCCTTGCAGCTCCCCTTTGTCTTCACTCAACAACACAGTATCATCTGCAAACAACAGTACAGGGAGTTTCCAAACACTATCCTCTCTAACCAGGGCCACTCCAACATCCACTACCCTACCTTGTACCTCTTTTATTACCCCATCCATATACAGATTGAACAACCATGGAGACATGACACATCCCTGTTTCAACCCAACCTTCAAGAAGAAAAATTCACTTAGTTCACCATCCATACGCACTGCAGCCTTACACCATCGTACATACTCTTCACAGCATTCAACAACTTCCCATCTATTCCATATATTCTTAATACTTTCTACAATCCTTGTCTATCCACCCTGTCATATGCTTTCTCCAAATCCATGAAAGCTGCATACAACTTCTTTCTCTTCTCTAGAAACTTTTCCACTAAAGATCTAAGAATGAATATCTGATCTACACAACATCTTCCCTTCCTAAAGCCTCCCTGTTCTTCTCCAACTAATTTCTCTGTTCTTTCCTCAACACTGTCAATAAGTATCCTACCATATACTTTTCCTATTATACTAAGAAGACAAATGCCCCTGTGATTACCACACACTTCTTTTTCCTCTTTTCCTTTGTACAATGGAATAATTATACCTGACTTCCAATCCTCCGGGACTCTACCTTCCTCCCAGGTCAATCTGCACATCTTCCACATCCATTCTACTACTATCTCTCCCCCATGCTTCAGCATTTCACCACACACTCCATCAATTCCTGGGGTTTTCCCCAATTTAACTTTCTTTATTGCTTCCACAACTACTATCCTACTGATTTCTTCCTGTCTTCTCACCTCCCTCCTTCTCCCAGCCATTCCCCAGCCACTTATACTCGCATTACTTCCATCCTGTATGTTCAACAATTCCTTAGAGTGTTCTCTCCATCTGCTCACTTTTTCTCCCTTCTCCACTAGTAATCTACCATTTTTATCTTTCACTCCCCTGCTAACCTCACTTCCACCCTGTCTTACTCTCTTCACCTCTTTCCAGAACATTTTCTTACAGTCCCTCCATTGACACTCAAATTCCTTCCAAATTCCTCATCCACTCTCTTCTTACTCTCTCTTACTAATCTTTTCACCTCTCTCTTTCTTTCTACATATAACTCTCTCTTCCGCCTCTCAACTTCTTCCACGACCCTATTACTCATCCATTCATTCTTTTTTAATTATTATAATTCAGAGATACTTTATTAAGTGTTCATACATTAATTCATCATACAGTGTGGCAACCCTGATTACTGATTTCACTTAGTAACAGATTTTACTAACGTCAGCATTAAATCCCAGCTGGCTTCTCTTCCTGCTTACCAGGGCAGACTCGGAGATTACCACAGGGGCAGGCTGTCTCTCAACGCCGTCCTGGCCAGGTCCTATATTTCTCAAGCTTTATACAGTTGCACAGAAGATAGTCTATAAAAGCCTTCTCTACGGTTTGGACTACCCTCAAGACGAAGTGGACTTGAACACTTAATACTACTCAGACCCGCTACAGTCTATGTATCTATCTATAGACACATATATACATATACTTGTATATATATATATATATATATATATATATATATATATATATATATATATATATATATATATATATATATATTAGAGCGGGTCGAAAAATCCAACTTATGAGTTTTAAATTGTAATACCAAGGAAAAGTTGATCCATAACGAAATATCATATGTGCAACATTTTGGTATAGTCTGTGTTCATACAGAGGTAGCGCCTGCCTCGTCAGCATCTCGCCATTAGCTGAATCTGGTGCAACGGTGCCGTCGTAGGAGTCTTATAGGTCAGACCTTGTATTTCGTGTGTGTGTGTGTGTGTGTGTGTGTGTGTGTGTGTGTGTGTGTTTTAATCATCTATTCTTTCCTCTCATATTTTTTTTTAAATTTTCAGGTATCAATGCGTAACAGCTAAATATCTTGCAGAACTACAAATATGGCTTACACTATTCGGTCTGTCTTAACTCATGATATTTTTGGCACTTTAAGTGCTATTGGTGACAAGCAACTTCCGACGAAGTGGGATGTGGAATGACAGTTACTTTTTGCTGAAACAGAAAAATCAGAAGTGTCAGTGAAGGAAATAGCGCAGGATCTTGCATCAGAACTTCAGTGTCTGGAAAAAAGCTTCAATTCCTTGTGTTCACCTAACAAGAATTACACAGCTGGTTTTGGACAACCATTCTAAGCACAAGACCCTAGTGAAAAACAAGGGGAAAGACTGCTACAACAAGCACCTTGAAAACTATGAAATTCATATGCAGAAGGAGGTATTTGATATCTCCTGTTGCAAATGTAAATCCTTCGAAAAGCGTAAATGTCAAAGAAAGGTGCCCGTACATGAAGAGAGTTCCTTTCAGATCAATGAAGAACTAGATGTACATTGGAAAAGTGGATACAAAAGAAACAAAAATCCTGCAACAACGAGCAAAAAGAAAAAAGGGATGCAGAGAACTACATAGTGAAAACTTGCGATTTTATTTATAAGTCAGAAAGGTTGAAGTGGGATGGAAGAAATGAGTGACACTGATGATAGTTTGGTAAATGATGGTACAGATGAATCTTATTGTCCGAGTGTAGAGAAAAAAAGCAAAACAATTAAGATATCACGAATGCAAATCAACTGTGGACTGGTTGCAAGAGAAGCTGATCGATTTGGTGTGAGTGATAGAGGTGCCGCCTCAACTGCCACTTCCGTTCTTGTGGGTGCTGGACTTGTTTCACCTGAAAACAATAATTTAGTTATAGACAAGTCAAAAGTAAGACGTGCCAGAAAATCAGGCAGAGAAAGATTTCAGCATATAGAAAAGGAAGACATAACACCATTGTATTTTGATGGAAAAAAAGACAACATTAACACTGGAAGAAAGAAAAGATGAAAATGGCCGTCTGTCCATTCACGAAGTATGCAAATTTGAGGAACACATTTCATTAGTTAAGGAGCCAGACTCTGAATACCTTGACCATGTAACGCCTGATGGGGGAATAACAGCTGCTATTTCTGAGTGCTTGATGAACTGTGGGTCGACGACTGAGATGCTTGTTGCTATAGGGTGTGATGGTACACTTGTTAACACAGGGACAAAGGACGGAGCAGTAAAATTGACTGAAGACATTCTTAACCGTCCTTTGCTGTGGCTTATATGTCTGTTACACTTCAATGAGATTCCATTTTGGCATATATTAAACATTTGGATGGTGAAACCTCAGGGCCCACAGCATTCAAAGGAAAGATTGGGGAGAAGATAGGAGAAACAGTTAGTAATCTCCCTGTGGTAAATTTTGAACCAGTCCCAGTAGATGATGCGAAGAAGTTTCTTGAGACCTATTTAGAGCTAGATTTAAGTAAGGATCAAAAATATAATCTGACAATATGGTATGCAGTGTCATCTGGAAAATTTCCTGCATAATTCTCTTCAGTTGAACCAGGCTCATTAGCACATTCAAGATGGCTGACAGCACGTGTAAGAATTTTGAGACTGTATTGCTCAGTACTTCTTCCTTCTAAACCACTGAAAACATTAGCCAAACACTGATAACTGTATACATTCCGACCTGGTTTGAGATTAAGAAAAATCCTTCCTGTGTCAATGGCCCAAATCATCTATTCAATGCTGTTACCAAGATCAAATATATGAAAGTTGAATGTCTGGGAGCATATAAGGCTGCTATCCTGGCTATTCAAACAAATGGTTTCTATGCCTGGCCGGAAGACATGCTTTTGGGCATGACATTTGATAAAGATATTGACATCAGAAGAGATGCTGTGAAGTAAATTCTAGCAGCAAGAAACAACCCGAGACAAGAAAGAAGACAATTCAAAGTACCAGAGATAAATTTTGGGGGCAGATTATTATACAGTATTCAAATGATCAGCAGGAATGTGGTGGATATTACAGAACCACCACTCCTCATGAATTTGACTGATGTTCAACTACATGGTTTAGCTGAAAGTCATGAACTTGTGGAAAAGCTGTGTCCAAAGTATCCTTGCCATACTCTGTCAGTTGAAGGCACAGTAAAGCTGGTGACTGAAGCATCTGCAAAAGTTTATGGTTACAGAAACTGAGATGGGTATATAAGAAACATACTCAAATCAAGAAAAATAATGCCAACATTCGAGTCAAAGAAGGATTTCAAAGCAGAGTAAATCTGGCCCAGTTTGATGGAAGGGTGGATGGGATGGATTAGGTGTGGAACTTCATTTGCAGCCACCTCCTCGTGATGAGTTCCGTTATAGAAGAAAACTGGACTTTACTTTTTTTGACCCGGTCTAATATATATATATATATATATATATATATATATATATATATATATATGGAGGCGGTGGCTGAATCGGTAGAGAGGCGGCCTGGAGTTCTGATGGACCCAGGTTCGAATCTCGGCTGGGGCAGGGAACAGTTTAAGGATTTGAATTTCATAAAAGCAGACTTTCCTGATCTACCAGATGACCCGCCGACATGTTGTAAAAATACCCCCCCTAGCATGTATTCAATGTGGACGGTGGGTGTTAGCGCCGAAGTGGTGACATGTAGAGAGGTGTTTGGTATGAAGAAGGACTACTGGGCCTTGATAGCAGGCTGTGAAGCCTATGCCTGGAGTCGGACACATAAAAATATATATATGCTGAGTATATGAATAACAAGATAAATCTACAGTACCAAGGTATATAATATGTGATGGGACAGACCAGTGGCGTATCCAGGATTTTTGCCAGGGGGGGCAAACACTTGGAATATTCCCCCCAAATATCTGTCACCACAAAATTTCCTAGAGTTGATGCTTTATGTCAGCAGGAATAAATTTACATGATTACTGTCGTATTTGTTCCAATGCATTAAAGAAAAACTAAAAGAAACATGAGAAAATACTGAAAACACGGATACTTTTGATATTTTTATATTAGGAAGAAAAAAAAAGAAAATAATGAATCCTACAGCAGCTGTAGTACTCACCAACTGTAACATAAAAGTTTCCCCTCGAACAGTGCCAGTAAACCCTAGTGGTAAGGAAAAAACGGATGAATGGGAAGCTTGTGTTTTTTTTGTCCAAAGGTCCTCCATCAAATCTTTCAATGCTCTTTATTCGAAACTTAGTAGGTTTTTATTCATTTAGAAGGTTGTGGCAAAGCTATTTATTGACCGATCTGAATGATTCTTGTTTTGAGGAAGAATGCTGGGTCTAATGCACTAATGATATAAAGTACTTTGTTCATATCTTCTTACTATCTTTTCCCCACATAGTCACAGCTTTCACTGATTAACTGTAAGTAATCAGCTAACAATCCTTTCAGAGGAAAGGTATATAAAAACACCCAGTACATAATGTTACCAGAAGTCTACTCTTTCATTAGAGAGCAAAAGGAAACACCAGCAATAAATTAGCAGGCACTGGATTTTCCACAGCAGAAGACATCTTGTCACTAGCAACATTGGTCATCATGTTCGCTCTCGTAGATGGTATGATTATCGATATATGCATGCTAACTTCAGTCCGTTCTACCCCAAAACAATTTTTTGTTCTCGGCGCTGCAAATTTCTTGTGCACTTTTGGTACTGAAAAAAAGCACTGTCAACACTATATTCTTAGCGCATCATTTACCCGCTGTCTTTATCTCTCCTGTACATATAAGGAAGTACAACTATTCTGCGTAATAATCTACGAAATTATGATGAAATATACCACACATCGGCACAGCACCTACCATACGAGAGGCAATGCCGTCCATACTAAGTATCTGTTTATATTCGGAAATAAACCCTGTATTTTGATTGGCTGCTGGAAGAAAAACGGCGGAATGGATGGTCCAATGAAAACTCAAGATCTGGGGTGAATGCCCCGAACACACACACTTTCCCACATTCGTGATACTATCGCCTTTGTCTATTTTTCTTTGCGGTTCTCTCTCTCTCTCTCTCTCTCTCTCTCTCTCTCTTCCACATAGCACATATATGTAAACTAAAATTCGCTGCCGCAGCCACCCCCAGTCTGGTATTTCTGTTTTGTACTAATACTGTGGTGGTAGCCAATAGAAATTCTGTTTTCCACTACTTATTCTTTTAGTTTGATTCTCATTGGCTCAGGCATCAGAGGTGGTGCATACGTCAAGACTGACCTAAGTAAATACATCTGGTGGGAATAACCTCTCTTAATCCTTGACTCAGGTGACCACTTGACCTGCCCGGCTCAGCGGGGAATGATTTACGTATCACCTGAACTGTACTGTATAAAAAAGATTTTTCCAAAAAAAAAAAAAAAAAAAAAAAAAAGAGGCGTGAAGCCATTCATCCTGAAAATTTTCACCTTGAAAAGTGGGGGGACAAAAGACTGTCCCCCTTGCTCCAAAAACTGAGGGGGGGGGGACACGCCCCCCTGTTCCCCAACCAAACGAGGCCCTTGGCACACATATTTGCTTACCTTCTAATGTGTAGTCTGAGGTGATCAAAATGGCTTCATGCAGTCTTCAAAAATTCTGCTTGTTTCAGTTGTTTGTAACAATAATTGTGCAGTGTTTGTTTGCAACTGGCTAGGCCTACAGGGTGTGAGGATATGGCTCTAGGGTGAGAGGATGTGGCTGAGGGGACAGGAAGGCCATTTTTACACCTCATCAGGATTCAAGTGCAAAACATCATTAGAGCTCTTGTATTAACCACATAATCTAAGGTGATGGGGGAAATTGTTAAGTTATAACTGGTCATATTTTCTCAAGGGTTTTATAATATTTAATCTAGCTTTCAGTTTCAAAGGAAATTATTGCTCCCAAGTAAATATTTTTGGAAATAGATAATATTGTTTATTATACAAGTGGTAAAATTAGGAAAACTGTATTGTCATACAAGAACTAGTGATGCAAAGGAAAAAAAAAATGCGATCTTTTTTCTTTAATAAAATTTTTTAAAAACAAGTAGAAAAAAACTTTTTTTTATTGTTTTAATAGGCAAAAATATTTCTTTTAAAGGTTATTATAGGAAATCATCCATGATATTGCTAGGGAAATGCCAAATTCTGATGTTTCTGCAGTTATGGCTGAATTGGCAGATTATCGATGCGACCAGAAGATTTTTGGCAAATCTTTCATTTGGACTGCAGTGAATCACACATCTGAGACACCTTGGTGGTGTGGCCTTTGTGGTTCAACTCAACTATCAAAATTAGCAACAGGTATTTTAAATTTACCTCCAACAAGTGCTGCTGCAGAGAGGAGCTTTAGCAAGCATGCAAATGTACACTCACTGAAGAGAAACAAAGTTACAACTGACAGATCTGCCAAGCTTGTTTACATTGCTCATAACTTGAAACTAACTGAAGATGATGTTCTTTCCACTATGAATACAGGTCAACCCAATACTAGAATTCTCAGAGAACCTAACATTCAGGCAGCAAGTGAGAACGCTCTAAGAGACAGCAGCGATGAGGATAGCCGTGTGAGTGCTTCTCATGACATGGAAATAAGTGACAAGGGCAGTGACAAAGCGGATGAAGAATCTGATAATAATTAGGATGAAATCTGCTACAGATGAGTGCACAAGCTCAGAATATTTGGAATTAAAGAGGCAAGGCTCAATATGTTCAATACAGTAGCATCGGAGCTCTAGAATTGAAAATACTTTTTGTTTTGTTCTTGTTCTACTTTGATAAAGTTAATGTGCCAAAACAAGTATTTTAATTTATATACCTTTTCTAGTCTGTATTAATCTGGTGTTTATTATACTGTATACAGAATAAAGGTAAAATACTGAGATTGTTGTAGCTACCTACCCTATCTTTGTTACATTATGAATGATAAAGATCTTGTTTACTTTTGTTGTACTTACTGTAGAGGTCCTTTGTACAGAAACTGATACAGCTTGAGCCTTGAACTGAAGCAGTATTATCAAATAATTACGGTCATGAGAACAAGAATTAAGAAGGGAGTAAAGAAATTTCACTGTTATAAGGTTTAAGGCAGTCATTTATCAAGCCTGAAGGTCAGACTTGTCAGAGGTTCTAGTCCTGACTCCTGGCCCTGCTACCTCCTCTAACGAGGAGTAGGAAACTTGGTTCATTTCTTGCAAATTTTGGAATACATTAACACCTTGTCAACACAGTTCAAACAGGTTACAGGGGAAATATTTATTGTATTTTTACTCTTTCCAGGACTGTCAGAATGTTTGACTAATGTCTCACCCCAAAAATATGAACTTTTGGCATAGAATATGGAATAAAAATAATCAAATATTCTTACCGGGAAATTAGGAATAAAACATTAAAAAAAAAAAAGAAAAATGTAAAAAAAAAATAAAATAAAATTTTTTTGTTTGCATCACCAACAAGAACTATGCCAAAAATCCCTTTCAGCATTTCCCCAAAATTTTCCCAGGGGGGCAAAGTGCCCCCATGTCTCCCCCCAGTGGCTACGAGTTTGGGACAGACCCATCCGGTATGTAATACTAGTGTTTGCCCGCAGAAACTGCAGGATAATTAATGTCCTTTCTCTCACAAAATATTTGCAAGTACCATTGTCTTTGTTTCCTTATCGTTATTGGTACAGCAGTGACCAATTCTTACGAAAAAGTCGAAAAAATTATTTTTGCATATTTCACCTGTCGCGATTTGCAACATTTTCGTGCTGTCACATTGCACATGATCACCAATATTTTTGTTTTTTATCTTTCTGACGTTTCCTGGAC